>NW_027439302.1:0-178103 GCF_964188355.1 Buteo buteo
AGCAGGAGCCCGACGTTCGCCCCCCCGGAAAAGAGGCTCGGCGGCGGCCGACGGGCCCCGAGGTGTCCCGCCTCTGGCAAAGCCCGGAGCCCCAGCGCTGCGGGGCCTGCGGATAGGGCGCCAAGGGGAGGGGAAGAGCAGCAAGAGCTTTCGGGGCTGGGCCCTTCCCTGCGGGAGCAGGAGCCCGACGTTCGCCCCCCCGGAAAAGAGGCTCGGCGGCGGCCGACGGGCCCCGAGGTGTCCCGCCTCTGGCAAAGCCCGGAGCCCCAGCGCTGCGGGGCCTGCGGATAGGGCGCCAAGGGGAGGGGAAGAGCAGCAAGAGCTTTCGGGGCTGGGCCCTTCCCTGCGGGAGCAGGAGCCCGACGTTCGCCCCCCCGGAAAAGAGGCTCGGCGGCGGCCGACGGGCCCCGAGGTGTCCCGCCTCTGGCAAAGCCCGGAGCCCCAGCGCTGCGGGGCCTGCGGATAGGGCGCCAAGGGGAGGGGAAGAGCAGCAAGAGCTTTCGGGGCTGGGCCCTTCCCTGCGGGAGCAGGAGCCCGACGTTCGCCCCCCCGGAAAAGAGGCTCGGCGGCGGCCGACGGGCCCCGAGGTGTCCCGCCTCTGGCAAAGCCCGGAGCCCCAGCGCTGCGGGGCCTGCGGATAGGGCGCCAAGGGGAGGGGAAGAGCAGCAAGAGCTTTCGGGGCTGGGCCCTTCCCTGCGGGAGCAGGAGCCCGACGTTCGCCCCCCCGGAAAAGAGGCTCGGCGGCGGCCGACGGGCCCCGAGGTGTCCCGCCTCTGGCAAAGCCCGGAGCCCCAGCGCTGCGGGGCCTGCGGATAGGGCGCCAAGGGGAGGGGAAGAGCAGCAAGAGCTTTCGGGGCTGGGCCCTTCCCTGCGGGAGCAGGAGCCCGACGTTCGCCCCCCCGGAAAAGAGGCTCGGCGGCGGCCGACGGGCCCCGAGGTGTCCCGCCTCTGGCAAAGCCCGGAGCCCCAGCGCTGCGGGGCCTGCGGATAGGGCGCCAAGGGGAGGGGAAGAGCAGCAAGAGCTTTCGGGGCTGGGCCCTTCCCTGCGGGAGCAGGAGCCCGACGTTCGCCCCCCCGGAAAAGAGGCTCGGCGGCGGCCGACGGGCCCCGAGGTGTCCCGCCTCTGGCAAAGCCCGGAGCCCCAGCGCTGCGGGGCCTGCGGATAGGGCGCCAAGGGGAGGGGAAGAGCAGCAAGAGCTTTCGGGGCTGGGCCCTTCCCTGCGGGAGCAGGAGCCCGACGTTCGCCCCCCCGGAAAAGAGGCTCGGCGGCGGCCGACGGGCCCCGAGGTGTCCCGCCTCTGGCAAAGCCCGGAGCCCCAGCGCTGCGGGGCCTGCGGATAGGGCGCCAAGGGGAGGGGAAGAGCAGCAAGAGCTTTCGGGGCTGGGCCCTTCCCTGCGGGAGCAGGAGCCCGACGTTCGCCCCCCCGGAAAAGAGGCTCGGCGGCGGCCGACGGGCCCCGAGGTGTCCCGCCTCTGGCAAAGCCCGGAGCCCCAGCGCTGCGGGGCCTGCGGATAGGGCGCCAAGGGGAGGGGAAGAGCAGCAAGAGCTTTCGGGGCTGGGCCCTTCCCTGCGGGAGCAGGAGCCCGACGTTCGCCCCCCCGGAAAAGAGGCTCGGCGGCGGCCGACGGGCCCCGAGGTGTCCCGCCTCTGGCAAAGCCCGGAGCCCCAGCGCTGCGGGGCCTGCGGATAGGGCGCCAAGGGGAGGGGAAGAGCAGCAAGAGCTTTCGGGGCTGGGCCCTTCCCTGCGGGAGCAGGAGCCCGACGTTCGCCCCCCCGGAAAAGAGGCTCGGCGGCGGCCGACGGGCCCCGAGGTGTCCCGCCTCTGGCAAAGCCCGGAGCCCCAGCGCTGCGGGGCCTGCGGATAGGGCGCCAAGGGGAGGGGAAGAGCAGCAAGAGCTTTCGGGGCTGGGCCCTTCCCTGCGGGAGCAGGAGCCCGACGTTCGCCCCCCCGGAAAAGAGGCTCGGCGGCGGCCGACGGGCCCCGAGGTGTCCCGCCTCTGGCAAAGCCCGGAGCCCCAGCGCTGCGGGGCCTGCGGATAGGGCGCCAAGGGGAGGGGAAGAGCAGCAAGAGCTTTCGGGGCTGGGCCCTTCCCTGCGGGAGCAGGAGCCCGACGTTCGCCCCCCCGGAAAAGAGGCTCGGCGGCGGCCGACGGGCCCTGAGGTGTCCCGCCTCTGGCAAAGCCCGGAGCCCCAGCGCTGCGGGGCCTGCGGATAGGGCGCCAAGGGGAGGGGAAGAGCAGCAAGAGCTTTCGGGGCTGGGCCCTTCCCTGCGGGAGCAGGAGCCCGACGTTCGCCCCCCCGGAAAAGAGGCTCGGCGGCGGCCGACGGGCCCCGAGGTGTCCCGCCTCTGGCAAAGCCCGGAGCCCCAGCGCTGCGGGGCCTGCGGATAGGGCGCCAAGGGGAGGGGAAGAGCAGCAAGAGCTTTCGGGGCTGGGCCCTTCCCTGCGGGAGCAGGAGCCCGACGTTCGCCCCCCCGGAAAAGAGGCTCGGCGGCGGCCGACGGGCCCCGAGGTGTCCCGCCTCTGGCAAAGCCCGGAGCCCCAGCGCTGCGGGGCCTGCGGATAGGGCGCCAAGGGGAGGGGAAGAGCAGCAAGAGCTTTCGGGGCTGGGCCCTTCCCTGCGGGAGCAGGAGCCCGACGTTCGCCCCCCCGGAAAAGAGGCTCGGCGGCGGCCGACGGGCCCCGAGGTGTCCCGCCTCTGGCAAAGCCCGGAGCCCCAGCGCTGCGGGGCCTGCGGATAGGGCGCCAAGGGGAGGGGAAGAGCAGCAAGAGCTTTCGGGGCTGGGCCCTTCCCTGCGGGAGCAGGAGCCCGACGTTCGCCCCCCCGGAAAAGAGGCTCGGCGGCGGCCGACGGGCCCCGAGGTGTCCCGCCTCTGGCAAAGCCCGGAGCCCCAGCGCTGCGGGGCCTGCGGATAGGGCGCCAAGGGGAGGGGAAGAGCAGCAAGAGCTTTCGGGGCTGGGCCCTTCCCTGCGGGAGCAGGAGCCCGACGTTCGCCCCCCCGGAAAAGAGGCTCGGCGGCGGCCGACGGGCCCCGAGGTGTCCCGCCTCTGGCAAAGCCCGGAGCCCCAGCGCTGCGGGGCCTGCGGATAGGGCGCCAAGGGGAGGGGAAGAGCAGCAAGAGCTTTCGGGGCTGGGCCCTTCCCTGCGGGAGCAGGAGCCCGACGTTCGCCCCCCCGGAAAAGAGGCTCGGCGGCGGCCGACGGGCCCCGAGGTGTCCCGCCTCTGGCAAAGCCCGGAGCCCCAGCGCTGCGGGGCCTGCGGATAGGGCGCCAAGGGGAGGGGAAGAGCAGCAAGAGCTTTCGGGGCTGGGCCCTTCCCTGCGGGAGCAGGAGCCCGACGTTCGCCCCCCCGGAAAAGAGGCTCGGCGGCGGCCGACGGGCCCCGAGGTGTCCCGCCTCTGGCAAAGCCCGGAGCCCCAGCGCTGCGGGGCCTGCGGATAGGGCGCCAAGGGGAGGGGAAGAGCAGCAAGAGCTTTCGGGGCTGGGCCCTTCCCTGCGGGAGCAGGAGCCCGACGTTCGCCCCCCCGGAAAAGAGGCTCGGCGGCGGCCGACGGGCCCCGAGGTGTCCCGCCTCTGGCAAAGCCCGGAGCCCCAGCGCTGCGGGGCCTGCGGATAGGGCGCCAAGGGGAGGGGAAGAGCAGCAAGAGCTTTCGGGGCTGGGCCCTTCCCTGCGGGAGCAGGAGCCCGACGTTCGCCCCCCCGGAAAAGAGGCTCGGCGGCGGCCGACGGGCCCCGAGGTGTCCCGCCTCTGGCAAAGCCCGGAGCCCCAGCGCTGCGGGGCCTGCGGATAGGGCGCCAAGGGGAGGGGAAGAGCAGCAAGAGCTTTCGGGGCTGGGCCCTTCCCTGCGGGAGCAGGAGCCCGACGTTCGCCCCCCCGGAAAAGAGGCTCGGCGGCGGCCGACGGGCCCCGAGGTGTCCCGCCTCTGGCAAAGCCCGGAGCCCCAGCGCTGCGGGGCCTGCGGATAGGGCGCCAAGGGGAGGGGAAGAGCAGCAAGAGCTTTCGGGGCTGGGCCCTTCCCTGCGGGAGCAGGAGCCCGACGTTCGCCCCCCCGGAAAAGAGGCTCGGCGGCGGCCGACGGGCCCCGAGGTGTCCCGCCTCTGGCAAAGCCCGGAGCCCCAGCGCTGCGGGGCCTGCGGATAGGGCGCCAAGGGGAGGGGAAGAGCAGCAAGAGCTTTCGGGGCTCTGGGCCCTTCCCTGCGGGAGCAGGAGCCCGACGTTCGCCCCCCCGGAAAAGAGGCTCGGCGGCGGCCGACGGGCCCCGAGGTGTCCCGCCTCTGGCAAAGCCCGGAGCCCCAGCGCTGCGGGGCCTGCGGATAGGGCGCCAAGGGGAGGGGAAGAGCAGCAAGAGCTTTCGGGGCTGGGCCCTTCCCTGCGGGAGCAGGAGCCCGACGTTCGCCCCCCCGGAAAAGAGGCTCGGCGGCGGCCGAGGGGCCCCGAGGTGTCCCGCCTCTGGCAAAGCCCGGAGCCCCAGCGCTGCGGGGCCTGCGGATAGGGCGCCAAGGGGAGGGGAAGAGCAGCAAGAGCTTTCGGGGCTGGGCCCTTCCCTGCGGGAGCAGGAGCCCGACGTTCGCCCCCCGGAAAAGAGGCTCGGCGGCGGCCGACGGGCCCCGAGGTGTCCCGCCTCTGGCAAAGCCCGGAGCCCCAGCGCTGCGGGGCCTGCGGATAGGGCGCCAAGGGGAGGGGAAGAGCAGCAAGAGCTTTCGGGGCTGGGCCCTTCCCTGCGGGAGCAGGAGCCCGACGTTCGCCCCCCCGGAAAAGAGGCTCGGCGGCGGCCGACGGGCCCCGAGGTGTCCCGCCTCTGGCAAAGCCCGGAGCCCCAGCGCTGCGGGGCCTGCGCATAGGGCGCCAAGGGGAGGGGAAGAGCAGCAAGAGCTTTCGGGTCTGGGCCCTTCCCTGCGGGAGCAGGAGCCCGACGTTCGCCCCCCCGGAAAAGAGGCTCGGCGGCGGCCGAGGGGCCCCGAGGTGTCCCGCCTCTGGCAAAGCCCGGAGCCCCAGCGCTGCGGGGCCTGCGGATAGGGCGCCAAGGGGAGGGGAAGAGCAGCAAGAGCTTTCGGGGCTGGACCCTTCCCTGCGGGAGCAGGAGCCCGACTTTCGCCCCCCCCGGAAAAGAGGCTCGGCGGCGACCGACGGGCCCCGAGGTGTCCCGCCTCTGGCAAAGCCCGGAGCCCCAGCGCTGCGGGGCCTGCGGATAGGGCGCCAAGGGGAGGGGAAGAGCAGCAAGAGCTTTCGGGGCTGGGCCCTTCCCTGCGGGAGCAGGAGCCCGACGTTCGCCCCCCCGGAAAAGAGGCTCGGCGGCGGCCGACGGGCCCCGAGGTGTCCCGCCTCTGGCAAAGCCCGGAGCCCCAGCGCTGCGGGGCCTGCGGATAGGGCGCCAAGGGGAGGGGAAGAGCAGCAAGAGCTTTCGGGGCTGGGCCCTTCCCTGCGGGAGCAGGAGCCCGACGTTCGCCCCCCCGGAAAAGAGGCTCGGCGGCGGCCGACGGGCCCCGAGGTGTCCCGCCTCTGGCAAAGCCCGGAGCCCCAGCGCTGCGGGGCCTGCGGATAGGGCGCCAAGGGGAGGGGAAGAGCAGCAAGAGCTTTCGGGGCTGGGCCCTTCCCTGCGGGAGCAGGAGCCCGACGTTCGCCCCCCCGGAAAAGAGGCTCGGCGGCGGCCGACGGGCCCCGAGGTGTCCCGCCTCTGGCAAAGCCCGGAGCCCCAGCGCTGCGGGGCCTGCGGATAGGGCGCCAAGGGGAGGGGAAGAGCAGCAAGAGCTTTCGGGGCTGGGCCCTTCCCTGCGGGAGCAGGAGCCCGACGTTCGCCCCCCCGGAAAAGAGGCTCGGCGGCGGCCGACGGGCCCCGAGGTGTCCCGCCTCTGGCAAAGCCCGGAGCCCCAGCGCTGCGGGGCCTGCGGATAGGGCGCCAAGGGGAGGGGAAGAGCAGCAAGAGCTTTCGGGGCTGGGCCCTTCCCTGCGGGAGCAGGAGCCCGACGTTCGCCCCCCCGGAAAAGAGGCTCGGCGGCGGCCGACGGGCCCCGAGGTGTCCCGCCTCTGGCAAAGCCCGGAGCCCCAGTGCTGCGGGGCCTGCGGATAGGGCGCCAAGGGGAGGGGAAGAGCAGCAAGAGCTTTCGGGGCTGGGCCCTTCCCTGCGGGAGCAGGAGCCCGACGTTCGCCCCCCCGGAAAAGAGGCTCGGCGGCGGCCGACGGGCCCCGAGGTGTCCCGCCTCTGGCAAAGCCCGGAGCCCCAGCGCTGCGGGGCCTGCGGATAGGGCGCCAAGGGGAGGGGAAGAGCAGCAAGAGCTTTCGGGGCTGGGCCCTTCCCTGCGGGAGCAGGAGCCCGACGTTCGCCCCCCCGGAAAAGAGGCTCGGCGGCGGCCGACGGGCCCCGAGGTGTCCCGCCTCTGGCAAAGCCCGGAGCCCCAGCGCTGCGGGGCCTGCGGATAGGGCGCCAAGGGGAGGGGAAGAGCAGCAAGAGCTTTCGGGGCTGGGCCCTTCCCTGCGGGAGCAGGAGCCCGACGTTCGCCCCCCCGGAAAAGAGGCTCGGCGGCGGCCGACGGGCCCCGAGGTGTCCCGCCTCTGGCAAAGCCCGGAGCCCCAGCGCTGCGGGGCCTGCGGATAGGGCGCCAAGGGGAGGGGAAGAGCAGCAAGAGCTTTCGGGGCTGGGCCCTTCCCTGCGGGAGCAGGAGCCCGACGTTCGCCCCCCCGGAAAAGAGGCTCGGCGGCGGCCGACGGGCCCCGAGGTGTCCCGCCTCTGGCAAAGCCCGGAGCCCCAGCGCTGCGGGGCCTGCGGATAGGGCGCCAAGGGGAGGGGAAGAGCAGCAAGAGCTTTCGGGGCTGGGCCCTTCCCTGCGGGAGCAGGAGCCCGACGTTCGCCCCCCCGGAAAAGAGGCTCGGCGGCGGCCGACGGGCCCCGAGGTGTCCCGCCTCTGGCAAAGCCCGGAGCCCCAGCGCTGCGGGGCCTGCGGATAGGGCGCCAAGGGGAGGGGAAGAGCAGCAAGAGCTTTCGGGGCTGGGCCCTTCCCTGCGGGAGCAGGAGCCCGACGTTCGCCCCCCCGGAAAAGAGGCTCGGCGGCGGCCGACGGGCCCCGAGGTGTCCCGCCTCTGGCAAAGCCCGGAGCCCCAGCGCTGCGGGGCCTGCGGATAGGGCGCCAAGGGGAGGGGAAGAGCAGCAAGAGCTTTCGGGGCTGGGCCCTTCCCTGCGGGAGCAGGAGCCCGACGTTCGCCCCCCCGGAAAAGAGGCTCGGCGGCGGCCGACGGGCCCCGAGGTGTCCCGCCTCTGGCAAAGCCCGGAGCCCCAGCGCTGCGGGGCCTGCGGATAGGGCGCCAAGGGGAGGGGAAGAGCAGCAAGAGCTTTCGGGGCTGGGCCCTTCCCTGCGGGAGCAGGAGCCCGACGTTCGCCCCCCCGGAAAAGAGGCTCGGCGGCGGCCGACGGGCCCCGAGGTGTCCCGCCTCTGGCAAAGCCCGGAGCCCCAGCGCTGCGGGGCCTGCGGATAGGGCGCCAAGGGGAGGGGAAGAGCAGCAAGAGCTTTCGGGGCTGGGCCCTTCCCTGCGGGAGCAGGAGCCCGACGTTCGCCCCCCCGGAAAAGAGGCTCGGCGGCGGCCGACGGGCCCCGAGGTGTCCCGCCTCTGGCAAAGCCCGGAGCCCCAGCGCTGCGGGGCCTGCGGATAGGGCGCCAAGGGGAGGGGAAGAGCAGCAAGAGCTTTCGGGGCTGGGCCCTTCCCTGCGGGAGCAGGAGCCCGACGTTCGCCCCCCCGGAAAAGAGGCTCGGCGGCGGCCGACGGGCCCCGAGGTGTCCCGCCTCTGGCAAAGCCCGGAGCCCCAGCGCTGCGGGGCCTGCGGATAGGGCGCCAAGGGGAGGGGAAGAGCAGCAAGAGCTTTCGGGGCTGGGCCCTTCCCTGCGGGAGCAGGAGCCCGACGTTCGCCCCCCCGGAAAAGAGGCTCGGCGGCGGCCGACGGGCCCCGAGGTGTCCCGCCTCTGGCAAAGCCCGGAGCCCCAGCGCTGCGGGGCCTGCGGATAGGGCGCCAAGGGGAGGGGAAGAGCAGCAAGAGCTTTCGGGGCTGGGCCCTTCCCTGCGGGAGCAGGAGCCCGACGTTCGCCCCCCCGGAAAAGAGGCTCGGCGGCGGCCGACGGGCCCCGAGGTGTCCCGCCTCTGGCAAAGCCCGGAGCCCCAGCGCTGCGGGGCCTGCGGATAGGGCGCCAAGGGGAGGGGAAGAGCAGCAAGAGCTTTCGGGGCTGGGCCCTTCCCTGCGGGAGCAGGAGCCCGACGTTCGCCCCCCCGGAAAAGAGGCTCGGCGGCGGCCGACGGGCCCCGAGGTGTCCCGCCTCTGGCAAAGCCCGGAGCCCCAGCGCTGCGGGGCCTGCGGATAGGGCGCCAAGGGGAGGGGAAGAGCAGCAAGAGCTTTCGGGGCTGGGCCCTTCCCTGCGGGAGCAGGAGCCCGACGTTCGCCCCCCCGGAAAAGAGGCTCGGCGGCGGCCGACGGGCCCCGAGGTGTCCCGCCTCTGGCAAAGCCCGGAGCCCCAGCGCTGCGGGGCCTGCGGATAGGGCGCCAAGGGGAGGGGAAGAGCAGCAAGAGCTTTCGGGGCTGGGCCCTTCCCTGCGGGAGCAGGAGCCCGACGTTCGCCCCCCCGGAAAAGAGGCTCGGCGGCGGCCGACGGGCCCCGAGGTGTCCCGCCTCTGGCAAAGCCCGGAGCCCCAGCGCTGCGGGGCCTGCGGATAGGGCGCCAAGGGGAGGGGAAGAGCAGCAAGAGCTTTCGGGGCTGGGCCCTTCCCTGCGGGAGCAGGAGCCCGACGTTCGCCCCCCCGGAAAAGAGGCTCGGCGGCGGCCGACGGGCCCCGAGGTGTCCCGCCTCTGGCAAAGCCCGGAGCCCCAGCGCTGCGGGGCCTGCGGATAGGGCGCCAAGGGGAGGGGAAGAGCAGCAAGAGCTTTCGGGGCTGGGCCCTTCCCTGCGGGAGCAGGAGCCCGACGTTCGCCCCCCCGGAAAAGAGGCTCGGCGGCGGCCGACGGGCCCCGAGGTGTCCCGCCTCTGGCAAAGCCCGGAGCCCCAGCGCTGCGGGGCCTGCGGATAGGGCGCCAAGGGGAGGGGAAGAGCAGCAAGAGCTTTCGGGGCTGGGCCCTTCCCTGCGGGAGCAGGAGCCCGACGTTCGCCCCCCCGGAAAAGAGGCTCGGCGGCGGCCGACGGGCCCCGAGGTGTCCCGCCTCTGGCAAAGCCCGGAGCCCCAGCGCTGCGGGGCCTGCGGATAGGGCGCCAAGGGGAGGGGAAGAGCAGCAAGAGCTTTCGGGGCTGGGCCCTTCCCTGCGGGAGCAGGAGCCCGACGTTCGCCCCCCCGGAAAAGAGGCTCGGCGGCGGCCGACGGGCCCCGAGGTGTCCCGCCTCTGGCAAAGCCCGGAGCCCCAGCGCTGCGGGGCCTGCGGATAGGGCGCCAAGGGGAGGGGAAGAGCAGCAAGAGCTTTCGGGGCTGGGCCCTTCCCTGCGGGAGCAGGAGCCCGACGTTCGCCCCCCCGGAAAAGAGGCTCGGCGGCGGCCGACGGGCCCCGAGGTGTCCCGCCTCTGGCAAAGCCCGGAGCCCCAGCGCTGCGGGGCCTGCGGATAGGGCGCCAAGGGGAGGGGAAGAGCAGCAAGAGCTTTCGGGGCTGGGCCCTTCCCTGCGGGAGCAGGAGCCCGACGTTCGCCCCCCCGGAAAAGAGGCTCGGCGGCGGCCGACGGGCCCCGAGGTGTCCCGCCTCTGGCAAAGCCCGGAGCCCCAGCGCTGCGGGGCCTGCGGATAGGGCGCCAAGGGGAGGGGAAGAGCAGCAAGAGCTTTCGGGGCTGGGCCCTTCCCTGCGGGAGCAGGAGCCCGACGTTCGCCCCCCCGGAAAAGAGGCTCGGCGGCGGCCGACGGGCCCCGAGGTGTCCCGCCTCTGGCAAAGCCCGGAGCCCCAGCGCTGCGGGGCCTGCGGATAGGGCGCCAAGGGGAGGGGAAGAGCAGCAAGAGCTTTCGGGGCTGGGCCCTTCCCTGCGGGAGCAGGAGCCCGACGTTCGCCCCCCCGGAAAAGAGGCTCGGCGGCGGCCGACGGGCCCCGAGGTGTCCCGCCTCTGGCAAAGCCCGGAGCCCCAGCGCTGCGGGGCCTGCGGATAGGGCGCCAAGGGGAGGGGAAGAGCAGCAAGAGCTTTCGGGGCTGGGCCCTTCCCTGCGGGAGCAGGAGCCCGACGTTCGCCCCCCCGGAAAAGAGGCTCGGCGGCGGCCGACGGGCCCCGAGGTGTCCCGCCTCTGGCAAAGCCCGGAGCCCCAGCGCTGCGGGGCCTGCGGATAGGGCGCCAAGGGGAGGGGAAGAGCAGCAAGAGCTTTCGGGGCTGGGCCCTTCCCTGCGGGAGCAGGAGCCCGACGTTCGCCCCCCCGGAAAAGAGGCTCGGCGGCGGCCGACGGGCCCCGAGGTGTCCCGCCTCTGGCAAAGCCCGGAGCCCCAGCGCTGCGGGGCCTGCGGATAGGGCGCCAAGGGGAGGGGAAGAGCAGCAAGAGCTTTCGGGGCTGGGCCCTTCCCTGCGGGAGCAGGAGCCCGACGTTCGCCCCCCCGGAAAAGAGGCTCGGCGGCGGCCGACGGGCCCCGAGGTGTCCCGCCTCTGGCAAAGCCCGGAGCCCCAGCGCTGCGGGGCCTGCGGATAGGGCGCCAAGGGGAGGGGAAGAGCAGCAAGAGCTTTCGGGGCTGGGCCCTTCCCTGCGGGAGCAGGAGCCCGACGTTCGCCCCCCCGGAAAAGAGGCTCGGCGGCGGCCGACGGGCCCCGAGGTGTCCCGCCTCTGGCAAAGCCCGGAGCCCCAGCGCTGCGGGGCCTGCGGATAGGGCGCCAAGGGGAGGGGAAGAGCAGCAAGAGCTTTCGGGGCTGGGCCCTTCCCTGCGGGAGCAGGAGCCCGACGTTCGCCCCCCCGGAAAAGAGGCTCGGCGGCGGCCGACGGGCCCCGAGGTGTCCCGCCTCTGGCAAAGCCCGGAGCCCCAGCGCTGCGGGGCCTGCGGATAGGGCGCCAAGGGGAGGGGAAGAGCAGCAAGAGCTTTCGGGGCTGGGCCCTTCCCTGCGGGAGCAGGAGCCCGACGTTCGCCCCCCCGGAAAAGAGGCTCGGCGGCGGCCGACGGGCCCCGAGGTGTCCCGCCTCTGGCAAAGCCCGGAGCCCCAGCGCTGCGGGGCCTGCGGATAGGGCGCCAAGGGGAGGGGAAGAGCAGCAAGAGCTTTCGGGGCTGGGCCCTTCCCTGCGGGAGCAGGAGCCCGACGTTCGCCCCCCCGGAAAAGAGGCTCGGCGGCGGCCGACGGGCCCCGAGGTGTCCCGCCTCTGGCAAAGCCCGGAGCCCCAGCGCTGCGGGGCCTGCGGATAGGGCGCCAAGGGGAGGGGAAGAGCAGCAAGAGCTTTCGGGGCTGGGCCCTTCCCTGCGGGAGCAGGAGCCCGACGTTCGCCCCCCCGGAAAAGAGGCTCGGCGGCGGCCGACGGGCCCCGAGGTGTCCCGCCTCTGGCAAAGCCCGGAGCCCCAGCGCTGCGGGGCCTGCGGATAGGGCGCCAAGGGGAGGGGAAGAGCAGCAAGAGCTTTCGGGGCTGGGCCCTTCCCTGCGGGAGCAGGAGCCCGACGTTCGCCCCCCCGGAAAAGAGGCTCGGCGGCGGCCGACGGGCCCCGAGGTGTCCCGCCTCTGGCAAAGCCCGGAGCCCCAGCGCTGCGGGGCCTGCGGATAGGGCGCCAAGGGGAGGGGAAGAGCAGCAAGAGCTTTCGGGGCTGGGCCCTTCCCTGCGGGAGCAGGAGCCCGACGTTCGCCCCCCCGGAAAAGAGGCTCGGCGGCGGCCGACGGGCCCCGAGGTGTCCCGCCTCTGGCAAAGCCCGGAGCCCCAGCGCTGCGGGGCCTGCGGATAGGGCGCCAAGGGGAGGGGAAGAGCAGCAAGAGCTTTCGGGGCTGGGCCCTTCCCTGCTGGAGCAGGAGCCCGACGTTCGCCCCCCCGGAAAAGAGGCTCGGCGGCGGCCGACGGGCCCCGAGGTGTCCCGCCTCTGGCAAAGCCCGGAGCCCCAGCGCTGCGGGGCCTGCGGATAGGGCGCCAAGGGGAGGGGAAGAGCAGCAAGAGCTTTCGGGGCTGGGCCCTTCCCTGCGGGAGCAGGAGCCCGACGTTCGCCCCCCCGGAAAAGAGGCTCGGCGGCGGCCGACGGGCCCCGAGGTGTCCCGCCTCTGGCAAAGCCCGGAGCCCCAGCGCTGCGGGGCCTGCGGATAGGGCGCCAAGGGGAGGGGAAGAGCAGCAAGAGCTTTCGGGGCTGGGCCCTTCCCTGCGGGAGCAGGAGCCCGACGTTCGCCCCCCCGGAAAAGAGGCTCGGCGGCGGCCGACGGGCCCCGAGGTGTCCCGCCTCTGGCAAAGCCCGGAGCCCCAGCGCTGCGGGGCCTGCGGATAGGGCGCCAAGGGGAGGGGAAGAGCAGCAAGAGCTTTCGGGGCTGGGCCCTTCCCTGCGGGAGCAGGAGCCCGACGTTCGCCCCCCCGGAAAAGAGGCTCGGCGGCGGCCGACGGGCCCCGAGGTGTCCCGCCTCTGGCAAAGCCCGGAGCCCCAGCGCTGCGGGGCCTGCGGATAGGGCGCCAAGGGGAGGGGAAGAGCAGCAAGAGCTTTCGGGGCTGGGCCCTTCCCTGCGGGAGCAGGAGCCCGACGTTCGCCCCCCCGGAAAAGAGGCTCGGCGGCGGCCGACGGGCCCCGAGGTGTCCCGCCTCTGGCAAAGCCCGGAGCCCCAGCGCTGCGGGGCCTGCGGATAGGGCGCCAAGGGGAGGGGAAGAGCAGCAAGAGCTTTCGGGGCTGGGCCCTTCCCTGCGGGAGCAGGAGCCCGACGTTCGCCCCCCCGGAAAAGAGGCTCGGCGGCGGCCGACGGGCCCCGAGGTGTCCCGCCTCTGGCAAAGCCCGGAGCCCCAGCGCTGCGGGGCCTGCGGATAGGGCGCCAAGGGGAGGGGAAGAGCAGCAAGAGCTTTCGGGGCTGGGCCCTTCCCTGCGGGAGCAGGAGCCCGACGTTCGCCCCCCCGGAAAAGAGGCTCGGCGGCGGCCGACGGGCCCCGAGGTGTCCCGCCTCTGGCAAAGCCCGGAGCCCCAGCGCTGCGGGGCCTGCGGATAGGGCGCCAAGGGGAGGGGAAGAGCAGCAAGAGCTTTCGGGGCTGGGCCCTTCCCTGCGGGAGCAGGAGCCCGACGTTCGCCCCCCCGGAAAAGAGGCTCGGCGGCGGCCGACGGGCCCCGAGGTGTCCCGCCTCTGGCAAAGCCCGGAGCCCCAGCGCTGCGGGGCCTGCGGATAGGGCGCCAAGGGGAGGGGAAGAGCAGCAAGAGCTTTCGGGGCTGGGCCCTTCCCTGCGGGAGCAGGAGCCCGACGTTCGCCCTCCCGGAAAAGAGGCTCGGCGGCGGCTGACGGGCCCCGAGGTGTCCCGCCTCTGGCAAAGCCCGGAGCCCCAGCGCTGCGGGGCCTGCGGATAGGGCGCCAAGGGGAGGGGAAGAGCAGCAAGAGCTTTCGGGGCTGGGCCCTTCCCTGCGGGAGCAGGAGCCCGACGTTCGCCCCCCCGGAAAAGAGGCTCGGCGGCGGCCGACGGGCCCCGAGGTGTCCCGCCTCTGGCAAAGCCCGGAGCCCCAGCGCTGCGGGGCCTGCGGATAGGGCGCCAAGGGGAGGGGAAGAGCAGCAAGAGCTTTCGGGGCTGGGCCCTTCCCTGCGGGAGCAGGAGCCCGACGTTCGCCCCCCCGGAAAAGAGGCTCGGCGGCGGCCGACGGGCCCCGAGGTGTCCCGCCTCTGGCAAAGCCCGGAGCCCCAGCGCTGCGGGGCCTGCGGATAGGGCGCCAAGGGGAGGGGAAGAGCAGCAAGAGCTTTCGGGGCTGGGCCCTTCCCTGCGGGAGCAGGAGCCCGACGTTCGCCCCCCCGGAAAAGAGGCTCGGCGGCGGCCGACGGGCCCCGAGGTGTCCCGCCTCTGGCAAAGCCCGGAGCCCCAGCGCTGCGGGGCCTGCGGATAAGGTGCCAAGGGGAGGGGAAGAGCAGCAAGAGCTTTCGGGGCTGGGCCCTTCCCTGCGGGAGCAGGAGCCCGACGTTCGCCCCCCCGGAAAAGAGGCTCGGCGGCGGCCGAGGGGCCCCGAGGTGTCCCGCCTCTGGCAAAGCCCGGAGCCCCAGCGCTGCAGGGCCTGCGGATAGGGCGCCAAGGGGAGGGGAAGAGCAGCAAGAGCTTTCGGGGCTGGGCCCTTCCCTGCAGGAGCAGGAGCCTGACATTCGCCCCCCCGGAAAAGAGGCTCGGCGGCGGCCGACGGGCCCCGAGGTGTCCCGCCTCTGGCAAAGCCCGGAGCCCCAGCGCTGCGGGGCCTGCGGATAGGGCGCCAAGGGGAGGGGAAGAGCAGCAAGAGCTTTCGGGGCTGGGCCCTTCCCTGCGGGAGCAGGAGCCCGACGTTCGCCCCCCCGGAAAAGAGGCTCGGCGGCGGCCGACGGGCCCCGAGGTGTCCCGCCTCTGGCAAAGCCCGGAGCCCCAGCGCTGCGGGGCCTGCGGATAGGGCGCCAAGGGGAGGGGAAGAGCAGCAAGAGCTTTCGGGGCTGGGCCCTTCCCTGCGGGAGCAGGAGCCCGACGTTCGCCCCCCCGGAAAAGAGGCTCGGCGGCGGCCGAGGGGCCCCGAGGTGTCCCGCCTCTGGCAAAGCCCGGAGCCCCAGCGCTGCGGGGCCTGCGGATAGGGCGCCAAGGGGAGGGGAAGAGCAGCAAGAGCTTTCGGGGCTGGGCCCTTCCCTGCGGGAGCAGGAGCCCGACGTTCGCCCCCCCGGAAAAGAGGCTCGGCGGCGGCCGAGGGGCCCCGAGGTGTCCCGCCTCTGGCAAAGCCCGGAGCCCCAGCGCTGCGGGGCCTGCGGATAGGGCGCCAAGGGGAGGGGAAGAGCAGCAAGAGCTTTCGGGGCTGGGCCCTTCCCTGCGGGAGCAGGAGCCCGACGTTCGCCCCCCCGGAAAAGAGGCTCGGCGGCGGCCGACGGGCCCCGAGGTGTCCCGCCTCTGGCAAAGCCCGGAGCCCCAGCGCTGCGGGGCCTGCGGATAGGGCGCCAAGGGGAGGGGAAGAGCAGCAAGAGCTTTCGGGGCTGGGCCCTTCCCTGCGGGAGCAGGAGCCCGACGTTCGCCCCCCCGGAAAAGAGGCTCGGCGGCGGCCGACGGGCCCCGAGGTGTCCCGCCTCTGGCAAAGCCCGGAGCCCCAGCGCTGCGGGGCCTGCGGATAGGGCACCAAGGGGAGGGGAAGAGCAGCAAGAGCTTTCGGGGCTGGGCCCTTCCCTGCGGGAGCAGGAGCCCGACGTTCGCCCCCCCGGAAAAGAGGCTCGGTGGCGGCCGACGGGCCCCGAGGTGTCCCGCCTCTGGCAAAGCCCGGAGCCCCAGCGCTGCGGGGCCTGCGGATAGGGCGCCAAGGGGAGGGGAAGAGCAGCAAGAGCTTTCGGGGCTGGGCCCTTCCCTGCGGGAGCAGGAGCCCGACGTTCGCCCTCCCGGAAAAGAGGCTCGGCGGCGGCTGACGGGCCCCGAGGTGTCCCGCCTCTGGCAAAGCCCGGAGCCCCAGCGCTGCGGGGCCTGCGGATAAGGTGCCAAGGGGAGGGGAAGAGCAGCAAGAGCTTTCGGGGCTGGGCCCTTCCCTGCGGGAGCAGGAGCCCGACGTTCGCCCCCCCGGAAAAGAGGCTCGGCGGCGGCCGAGGGGCCCCGAGGTGTCCCGCCTCTGGCAAAGCCCGGAGCCCCAGCGCTGCGGGGCCTGCGGATAGGGCGCCAAGGGGAGGGGAAGAGCAGCAAGAGCTTTCGGGGCTGGGCCCTTCCCTGCAGGAGCAGGAGCCTGACGTTCGCCCCCCCGGAAAAGAGGCTCGGCGGCGGCCGACGGGCCCCGAGGTGTCCCGCCTCTGGCAAAGCCCGGAGCCCCAGCGCTGCGGGGCCTGCGGATAGGGCGCCAAGGGGAGGGGAAGAGCAGCAAGAGCTTTCGGGGCTGGGCCCTTCCCTGCGGGAGCAGGAGCCCGACGTTCGCCCCCCCGGAAAAGAGGCTCGGCGGCGGCCGACGGGCCCCGAGGTGTCCCGCCTCTGGCAAAGCCCGGAGCCCCAGCGCTGCGGGGCCTGCGGATAGGGCGCCAAGGGGAGGGGAAGAGCAGCAAGAGCTTTCGGGGCTGGGCCCTTCCCTGCGGGAGCAGGAGCCCGACGTTCGCCCCCCCGGAAAAGAGGCTCGGCGGCGGCCGATGGGCCCCGAGGTGTCCCGCCTCTGGCAAAGCCCGGAGCCCCAGCCCTGCGGGGCCTGCGGATAGGGCGCCAAGGGGAGGGGAAGAGCAGCAAGAGCTTTCGGGGCTGGGCCCTTCCCTGCGGGAGCAGGAGCCCGACGTTCGCCCTCCCGGAAAAGAGGCTCGGCGGCGGCTGACGGGCCCCGAGGTGTCCCGCCTCTGGCAAAGCCCGGAGCCCCAGCGCTGCGGGGCCTGCGGATAAGGTGCCAAGGGGAGGGGAAGAGCAGCAAGAGCTTTCGGGGCTGGGCCCTTCCCTGCGGGAGCAGGAGCCCGACGTTCGCCCCCCCGGAAAAGAGGCTCGGCGGCGGCCGAGGGGCCCCGAGGTGTCCCGCCTCTGGCAAAGCCCGGAGCCCCAGCGCTGCGGGGCCTGCGGATAGGGCGCCAAGGGGAGGGGAAGAGCAGCAAGAGCTTTCGGGGCTGGGCCCTTCCCTGCGGGAGCAGGAGCCCGACGTTCGCCCCCCCGGAAAAGAGGCTCGGTGGCGGCCGACGGGCCCCGAGGTGTCCCGCCTCTGGCAAAGCCCGGAGCCCCAGCGCTGCGGGGCCTGCGGATAGGGCGCCAAGGGGAGGGGAAGAGCAGCAAGAGCTTTCGGGGCTGGGCCCTTCCCTGCGGGAGCAGGAGCCCGACGTTCGCCCTCCCGGAAAAGAGGCTCGGCGGCGGCTGACGGGCCCCGAGGTGTCCCGCCTCTGGCAAAGCCCGGAGCCCCAGCGCTGCGGGGCCTGCGGATAAGGTGCCAAGGGGAGGGGAAGAGCAGCAAGAGCTTTCGGGGCTGGGCCCTTCCCTGCGGGAGCAGGAGCCCGACGTTCGCCCCCCCGGAAAAGAGGCTCGGCGGCGGCCGAGGGGCCCCGAGGTGTCCCGCCTCTGGCAAAGCCCGGAGCCCCAGCGCTGCGGGGCCTGCGGATAGGGCGCCAAGGGGAGGGGAAGAGCAGCAAGAGCTTTCGGGGCTGGGCCCTTCCCTGCAGGAGCAGGAGCCTGACGTTCGCCCCCCCGGAAAAGAGGCTCGGCGGCGGCCGACGGGCCCCGAGGTGTCCCGCCTCTGGCAAAGCCCGGAGCCCCAGCGCTGCGGGGCCTGCGGATAGGGCGCCAAGGGGAGGGGAAGAGCAGCAAGAGCTTTCGGGGCTGGGCCCTTCCCTGCGGGAGCAGGAGCCCGACGTTCGCCCCCCCGGAAAAGAGGCTCGGCGGCGGCTGACGGGCCCCGAGGTGTCCCGCCTCTGGCAAAGCCCGGAGCCCCAGCGCTGCGGGGCCTGCGGATAGGGCGCCAAGGGGAGGGGAAGAGCAGCAAGAGCTTTCGGGGCTGGGCCCTTCCCTGCGGGAGCAGGAGCCCGACGTTCGCCCCCCCGGAAAAGAGGCTCGGCGGCGGCCGATGGGCCCCGAGGTGTCCCGCCTCTGGCAAAGCCCGGAGCCCCAGCCCTGCGGGGCCTGCGGATAGGGCGCCAAGGGGAGGGGAAGAGCAGCAAGAGCTTTCGGGGCTGGGCCCTTCCCTGCGGGAGCAGGAGCCCGACGTTCGCCCCCCCGGAAAAGAGGCTCGGCGGCGGCCGACGGGCCCCGAGGTGTCCCGCCTCTGGCAAAGCCCGGAGCCCCAGCGCTGCGGGGCCTGCGGATAGGGCGCCAAGGGGAGGGGAAGAGCAGCAAGAGCTTTCGGGGCTGGGCCCTTCCCTGCGGGAGCAGGAGCCCGACGTTCGCCCCCCCGGAAAAGAGGCTCGGCGGCGGCCGACGGGCCCCGAGGTGTCCCGCCTCTGGCAAAGCCCGGAGCCCCAGCGCTGCGGGGCCTGCGGATAGGGCGCCAAGGGGAGGGGAAGAGCAGCAAGAGCTTTCGGGGCTGGGCCCTTCCCTGCGGGAGCAGGAGCCCGACGTTCGCCCCCCCGGAAAAGAGGCTCGGCGGCGGCCGACGGGCCCCGAGGTGTCCCGCCTCTGGCAAAGCCCGGAGCCCCAGCGCTGCGGGGCCTGCGGATAGGGCGCCAAGGGGAGGGGAAGAGCAGCAAGAGCTTTCGGGGCTGGGCCCTTCCCTGCGGGAGCAGGAGCCCGACGTTCGCCCCCCCGGAAAAGAGGCTCGGTGGCGGCCGACGGGCCCCGAGGTGTCCCGCCTCTGGCAAAGCCCGGAGCCCCAGCGCTGCGGGGCCTGCGGATAGGGCGCCAAGGGGAGGGGAAGAGCAGCAAGAGCTTTCGGGGCTGGGCCCTTCCCTGCGGGAGCAGGAGCCCGACGTTCGCCCCCCCGGAAAAGAGGCTCGGCGGCGGCCGACGGGCCCCGAGGTGTCCCGCCTCTGGCAAAGCCCGGAGCCCCAGCGCTGCGGGGCCTGCGGATAGGGCGCCAAGGGGAGGGGAAGAGCAGCAAGAGCTTTCGGGGCTGGGCCCTTCCCTGCGGGAGCAGGAGCCCGACGTTCGCCCCCCCGGAAAAGAGGCTCGGCGGCGGCCGACGGGCCCCGAGGTGTCCCGCCTCTGGCAAAGCCCGGAGCCCCAGCGCTGCGGGGCCTGCGGATAGGGCGCCAAGGGGAGGGGAAGAGCAGCAAGAGCTTTCGGGGCTGGGCCCTTCCCTGCGGGAGCAGGAGCCCGACGTTCGCCCCCCCGGAAAAGAGGCTCGGCGGCGGCCGACGGGCCCCGAGGTGTCCCGCCTCTGGCAAAGCCCGGAGCCCCAGCGCTGCGGGGCCTGCGGATAGGGCGCCAAGGGGAGGGGAAGAGCAGCAAGAGCTTTCGGGGCTGGGCCCTTCCCTGCGGGAGCAGGAGCCCGACGTTCGCCCCCCCGGAAAAGAGGCTCGGCGGCGGCCGACGGGCCCCGAGGTGTCCCGCCTCTGGCAAAGCCCGGAGCCCCAGCGCTGCGGGGCCTGCGGATAGGGCGCCAAGGGGAGGGGAAGAGCAGCAAGAGCTTTCGGGGCTGGGCCCTTCCCTGCGGGAGCAGGAGCCCGACGTTCGCCCCCCCGGAAAAGAGGCTCGGCGGCGGCCGACGGGCCCCGAGGTGTCCCGCCTCTGGCAAAGCCCGGAGCCCCAGCGCTGCGGGGCCTGCGGATAGGGCGCCAAGGGGAGGGGAAGAGCAGCAAGAGCTTTCGGGGCTGGGCCCTTCCCTGCGGGAGCAGGAGCCCGACGTTCGCCCCCCCGGAAAAGAGGCTCGGCGGCGGCCGACGGGCCCCGAGGTGTCCCGCCTCTGGCAAAGCCCGGAGCCCCAGCGCTGCGGGGCCTGCGGATAGGGCGCCAAGGGGAGGGGAAGAGCAGCAAGAGCTTTCGGGGCTGGGCCCTTCCCTGCGGGAGCAGGAGCCCGACGTTCGCCCCCCCGGAAAAGAGGCTCGGCGGCGGCCGACGGGCCCCGAGGTGTCCCGCCTCTGGCAAAGCCCGGAGCCCCAGCGCTGCGGGGCCTGCGGATAGGGCGCCAAGGGGAGGGGAAGAGCAGCAAGAGCTTTCGGGGCTGGGCCCTTCCCTGCGGGAGCAGGAGCCCGACGTTCGCCCCCCCGGAAAAGAGGCTCGGCGGCGGCCGACGGGCCCCGAGGTGTCCCGCCTCTGGCAAAGCCCGGAGCCCCAGCGCTGCGGGGCCTGCGGATAGGGCGCCAAGGGGAGGGGAAGAGCAGCAAGAGCTTTCGGGGCTGGGCCCTTCCCTGCGGGAGCAGGAGCCCGACGTTCGCCCCCCCGGAAAAGAGGCTCGGCGGCGGCCGACGGGCCCCGAGGTGTCCCGCCTCTGGCAAAGCCCGGAGCCCCAGCGCTGCGGGGCCTGCGGATAGGGCGCCAAGGGGAGGGGAAGAGCAGCAAGAGCTTTCGGGGCTGGGCCCTTCCCTGCGGGAGCAGGAGCCCGACGTTCGCCCCCCCGGAAAAGAGGCTCGGCGGCGGCCGACGGGCCCCGAGGTGTCCCGCCTCTGGCAAAGCCCGGAGCCCCAGCGCTGCGGGGCCTGCGGATAGGGCGCCAAGGGGAGGGGAAGAGCAGCAAGAGCTTTCGGGGCTGGGCCCTTCCCTGCGGGAGCAGGAGCCCGACGTTCGCCCCCCCGGAAAAGAGGCTCGGCGGCGGCCGAGGGGCCCCGAGGTGTCCCGCCTCTGGCAAAGCCCAGAGCCCCAGCGCTGCGGGGCCTGCGGATAGGGCGCCAAGGGGAGGGGAAGAGCAGCAAGAGCTTTCGGGGCTGGGCCCTTCCCTGCGGGAGCAGGAGCCCGACGTTCGCCCCCCCGGAAAAGAGGCTCGGCGGCGGCCGACGGGCCCCGAGGTGTCCCGCCTCTGGCAAAGCCCGGAGCCCCAGCGCTGCGGGGCCTGCGGATAGGGCGCCAAGGGGAGGGGAAGAGCAGCAAGAGCTTTCGGGGCTGGGCCCTTCCCTGCGGGAGCAGGAGCCCGACGTTCGCCCCCCCGGAAAAGAGGCTCGGCGGCGGCCGACGGGCCCCGAGGTGTCCCGCCTCTGGCAAAGCCCGGAGCCCCAGCGCTGCGGGGCCTGCGGATAGGGCGCCAAGGGGAGGGGAAGAGCAGCAAGAGCTTTCGGGGCTGGGCCCTTCCCTGCGGGAGCAGGAGCCCGACGTTCGCCCCCCCGGAAAAGAGGCTCGGCGGCGGCCGACGGGCCCCGAGGTGTCCCGCCTCTGGCAAAGCCCGGAGCCCCAGCGCTGCGGGGCCTGCGGATAGGGCGCCAAGGGGAGGGGAAGAGCAGCAAGAGCTTTCGGGGCTGGGCCCTTCCCTGCGGGAGCAGGAGCCCGACGTTCGCCCCCCCGGAAAAGAGGCTCGGCGGCGGCCGACGGGCCCCGAGGTGTCCCGCCTCTGGCAAAGCCCGGAGCCCCAGCGCTGCGGGGCCTGCGGATAGGGCGCCAAGGGGAGGGGAAGAGCAGCAAGAGCTTTCGGGGCTGGGCCCTTCCCTGCGGGAGCAGGAGCCCGACGTTCGCCCCCCCGGAAAAGAGGCTCGGCGGCGGCCGACGGGCCCCGAGGTGTCCCGCCTCTGGCAAAGCCCGGAGCCCCAGCGCTGCGGGGCCTGCGGATAGGGCGCCAAGGGGAGGGGAAGAGCAGCAAGAGCTTTCGGGGCTGGGCCCTTCCCTGCGGGAGCAGGAGCCCGACGTTCGCCCCCCCGGAAAAGAGGCTCGGCGGCGGCCGACGGGCCCCGAGGTGTCCCGCCTCTGGCAAAGCCCGGAGCCCCAGCGCTGCGGGGCCTGCGGATAGGGCGCCAAGGGGAGGGGAAGAGCAGCAAGAGCTTTCGGGGCTGGGCCCTTCCCTGCGGGAGCAGGAGCCCGACGTTCGCCCCCCCGGAAAAGAGGCTCGGCGGCGGCCGAGGGGCCCCGAGGTGTCCCGCCTCTGGCAAAGCCCGGAGCCCCAGCGCTGCGGGGCCTGCGGATAGGGCGCCAAGGGGAGGGGAAGAGCAGCAAGAGCTTTCGGGGCTGGGCCCTTCCCTGCGGGAGCAGGAGCCCGACGTTCGCCCCCCCGGAAAAGAGGCTCGGCGGCGGCCGAGGGGCCCCGAGGTGTCCCGCCTCTGGCAAAGCCCGGAGCCCCAGCGCTGCGGGGCCTGCGGATAGGGCGCCAAGGGGAGGGGAAGAGCAGCAAGAGCTTTCGGGGCTGGGCCCTTCCCTGCGGGAGCAGGAGCCCGACGTTCGCCCCCCCGGAAAAGAGGCTCGGCGGCGGCCGACGGGCCCCGAGGTGTCCCGCCTCTGGCAAAGCCCGGAGCCCCAGCGCTGCGGGGCCTGCGGATAGGGCGCCAAGGGGAGGGGAAGAGCAGCAAGAGCTTTCGGGGCTGGGCCCTTCCCTGCGGGAGCAGGAGCCCGACGTTCGCCCCCCCGGAAAAGAGGCTCGGCGGCGGCCGACGGGCCCCGAGGTGTCCCGCCTCTGGCAAAGCCCGGAGCCCCAGCGCTGCGGGGCCTGCGGATAGGGCGCCAAGGGGAGGGGAAGAGCAGCAAGAGCTTTCGGGGCTGGGCCCTTCCCTGCGGGAGCAGGAGCCCGACGTTCGCCCCCCCGGAAAAGAGGCTCGGCGGCGGCCGACGGGCCCCGAGGTGTCCCGCCTCTGGCAAAGCCCGGAGCCCCAGCGCTGCGGGGCCTGCGGATAGGGCGCCAAGGGGAGGGGAAGAGCAGCAAGAGCTTTCGGGGCTGGGCCCTTCCCTGCGGGAGCAGGAGCCCGACGTTCGCCCCCCCGGAAAAGAGGCTCGGTGGCGGCCGACGGGCCCCGAGGTGTCCCGCCTCTGGCAAAGCCCGGAGCCCCAGCGCTGCGGGGCCTGCGGATAGGGCGCCAAGGGGAGGGGAAGAGCAGCAAGAGCTTTCGGGGCTGGGCCCTTCCCTGCGGGAGCAGGAGCCCGACGTTCGCCCCCCCGGAAAAGAGGCTCGGCGGCGGCCGACGGGCCCCGAGGTGTCCCGCCTCTGGCAAAGCCCGGAGCCCCAGCGCTGCGGGGCCTGCGGATAGGGCGCCAAGGGGAGGGGAAGAGCAGCAAGAGCTTTCGGGGCTGGGCCCTTCCCTGCGGGAGCAGGAGCCCGACGTTCGCCCCCCCGGAAAAGAGGCTCGGCGGCGGCCGACGGGCCCCGAGGTGTCCCGCCTCTGGCAAAGCCCGGAGCCCCAGCGCTGCGGGGCCTGCGGATAGGGCGCCAAGGGGAGGGGAAGAGCAGCAAGAGCTTTCGGGGCTGGGCCCTTCCCTGCGGGAGCAGGAGCCCGACGTTCGCCCCCCCGGAAAAGAGGCTCGGCGGCGGCCGACGGGCCCCGAGGTGTCCCGCCTCTGGCAAAGCCCGGAGCCCCAGCGCTGCGGGGCCTGCGGATAGGGCGCCAAGGGGAGGGGAAGAGCAGCAAGAGCTTTCGGGGCTGGGCCCTTCCCTGCGGGAGCAGGAGCCCGACGTTCGCCCCCCCGGAAAAGAGGCTCGGCGGCGGCCGACGGGCCCCGAGGTGTCCCGCCTCTGGCAAAGCCCGGAGCCCCAGCGCTGCGGGGCCTGCGGATAGGGCGCCAAGGGGAGGGGAAGAGCAGCAAGAGCTTTCGGGGCTGGGCCCTTCCCTGCGGGAGCAGGAGCCCGACGTTCGCCCCCCCGGAAAAGAGGCTCGGCGGCGGCCGACGGGCCCCGAGGTGTCCCGCCTCTGGCAAAGCCCGGAGCCCCAGCGCTGCGGGGCCTGCGGATAGGGCGCCAAGGGGAGGGGAAGAGCAGCAAGAGCTTTCGGGGCTGGGCCCTTCCCTGCGGGAGCAGGAGCCCGACGTTCGCCCCCCCGGAAAAGAGGCTCGGCGGCGGCCGACGGGCCCCGAGGTGTCCCGCCTCTGGCAAAGCCCGGAGCCCCAGCGCTGCGGGGCCTGCGGATAGGGCGCCAAGGGGAGGGGAAGAGCAGCAAGAGCTTTCGGGGCTGGGCCCTTCCCTGCGGGAGCAGGAGCCCGACGTTCGCCCCCCCGGAAAAGAGGCTCGGCGGCGGCCGACGGGCCCCGAGGTGTCCCGCCTCTGGCAAAGCCCGGAGCCCCAGCGCTGCGGGGCCTGCGGATAGGGCGCCAAGGGGAGGGGAAGAGCAGCAAGAGCTTTCGGGGCTGGGCCCTTCCCTGCGGGAGCAGGAGCCCGACGTTCGCCCCCCCGGAAAAGAGGCTCGGCGGCGGCCGACGGGCCCCGAGGTGTCCCGCCTCTGGCAAAGCCCGGAGCCCCAGCGCTGCGGGGCCTGCGGATAGGGCGCCAAGGGGAGGGGAAGAGCAGCAAGAGCTTTCGGGGCTGGGCCCTTCCCTGCGGGAGCAGGAGCCCGACGTTCGCCCCCCCGGAAAAGAGGCTCGGCGGCGGCCGACGGGCCCCGAGGTGTCCCGCCTCTGGCAAAGCCCGGAGCCCCAGCGCTGCGGGGCCTGCGGATAGGGCGCCAAGGGGAGGGGAAGAGCAGCAAGAGCTTTCGGGGCTGGGCCCTTCCCTGCGGGAGCAGGAGCCCGACGTTCGCCCCCCCGGAAAAGAGGCTCGGCGGCGGCCGACGGGCCCCGAGGTGTCCCGCCTCTGGCAAAGCCCGGAGCCCCAGCGCTGCGGGGCCTGCGGATAGGGCGCCAAGGGGAGGGGAAGAGCAGCAAGAGCTTTCGGGGCTGGGCCCTTCCCTGCGGGAGCAGGAGCCCGACGTTCGCCCCCCCGGAAAAGAGGCTCGGCGGCGGCCGACGGGCCCCGAGGTGTCCCGCCTCTGGCAAAGCCCGGAGCCCCAGCGCTGCGGGGCCTGCGGATAGGGCGCCAAGGGGAGGGGAAGAGCAGCAAGAGCTTTCGGGGCTGGGCCCTTCCCTGCGGGAGCAGGAGCCCGACGTTCGCCCCCCCGGAAAAGAGGCTCGGCGGCGGCCGACGGGCCCCGAGGTGTCCCGCCTCTGGCAAAGCCCGGAGCCCCAGCGCTGCGGGGCCTGCGGATAGGGCGCCAAGGGGAGGGGAAGAGCAGCAAGAGCTTTCGGGGCTGGGCCCTTCCCTGCGGGAGCAGGAGCCCGACGTTCGCCCCCCCGGAAAAGAGGCTCGGCGGCGGCCGACGGGCCCCGAGGTGTCCCGCCTCTGGCAAAGCCCGGAGCCCCAGCGCTGCGGGGCCTGCGGATAGGGCGCCAAGGGGAGGGGAAGAACAGCAAGAGCTTTCGGGGCTGGGCCCTTCCCTGCGGGAGCAGGAGCCCGACGTTCGCCCCCCCGGAAAAGAGGCTCGGCGGCGGCCGACGGGCCCCGAGGTGTCCCGCCTCTGGCAAAGCCCGGAGCCCCAGCGCTGCGGGGCCTGCGGATAGGGCGCCAAGGGGAGGGGAAGAGCAGCAAGAGCTTTCGGGGCTGGGCCCTTCCCTGCGGGAGCAGGAGCCCGACGTTCGCCCCCCCGGAAAAGAGGCTCGGCGGCGGCCGACGGGCCCCGAGGTGTCCCGCCTCTGGCAAAGCCCGGAGCCCCAGCGCTGCGGGGCCTGCGGATAGGGCGCCAAGGGGAGGGGAAGAGCAGCAAGAGCTTTCGGGGCTGGGCCCTTCCCTGCGGGAGCAGGAGCCCGACGTTCGCCCCCCCGGAAAAGAGGCTCGGCGGCGGCCGACGGGCCCCGAGGTGTCCCGCCTCTGGCAAAGCCCGGAGCCCCAGCGCTGCGGGGCCTGCGGATAGGGCGCCAAGGGGAGGGGAAGAGCAGCAAGAGCTTTCGGGGCTGGGCCCTTCCCTGCGGGAGCAGGAGCCCGACGTTCGCCCCCCCGGAAAAGAGGCTCGGCGGCGGCCGACGGGCCCCGAGGTGTCCCGCCTCTGGCAAAGCCCGGAGCCCCAGCGCTGCGGGGCCTGCGGATAGGGCGCCAAGGGGAGGGGAAGAGCAGCAAGAGCTTTCGGGGCTGGGCCCTTCCCTGCGGGAGCAGGAGCCCGACGTTCGCCCCCCCGGAAAAGAGGCTCGGCGGCGGCCGACGGGCCCCGAGGTGTCCCGCCTCTGGCAAAGCCCGGAGCCCCAGCGCTGCGGGGCCTGCGGATAGGGCGCCAAGGGGAGGGGAAGAGCAGCAAGAGCTTTCGGGGCTGGGCCCTTCCCTGCGGGAGCAGGAGCCCGACGTTCGCCCCCCCGGAAAAGAGGCTCGGCGGCGGCCGACGGGCCCCGAGGTGTCCCGCCTCTGGCAAAGCCCGGAGCCCCAGCGCTGCGGGGCCTGCGGATAGGGCGCCAAGGGGAGGGGAAGAGCAGCAAGAGCTTTCGGGGCTGGGCCCTTCCCTGCGGGAGCAGGAGCCCGACGTTCGCCCCCCCGGAAAAGAGGCTCGGCGGCGGCCGACGGGCCCCGAGGTGTCCCGCCTCTGGCAAAGCCCGGAGCCCCAGCGCTGCGGGGCCTGCGGATAGGGCGCCAAGGGGAGGGGAAGAGCAGCAAGAGCTTTCGGGGCTGGGCCCTTCCCTGCGGGAGCAGGAGCCCGACGTTCGCCCCCCCGGAAAAGAGGCTCGG
Source organism: Buteo buteo (assembly GCF_964188355.1). Taxonomy (NCBI): domain Eukaryota; kingdom Metazoa; phylum Chordata; class Aves; order Accipitriformes; family Accipitridae; genus Buteo; species Buteo buteo. The sequence goes on from NW_027439302.1 coordinate 25,944, forward strand.
CGGCGGCCGACGGGCCCCGAGGTGTCCCGCCTCTGGCAAAGCCCGGAGCCCCAGCGCTGCGGGGCCTGCGGATAGGGCGCCAAGGGGAGGGGAAGAGCAGCAAGAGCTTTCGGGGCTGGGCCCTTCCCTGCGGGAGCAGGAGCCCGACGTTCGCCCCCCCGGAAAAGAGGCTCGGCGGCGGCCGACGGGCCCCGAGGTGTCCCGCCTCTGGCAAAGCCCGGAGCCCCAGCGCTGCGGGGCCTGCGGATAGGGCGCCAAGGGGAGGGGAAGAGCAGCAAGAGCTTTCGGGGCTGGGCCCTTCCCTGCGGGAGCAGGAGCCCGACGTTCGCCCCCCCGGAAAAGAGGCTCGGCGGCGGCCGACGGGCCCCGAGGTGTCCCGCCTCTGGCAAAGCCCGGAGCCCCAGCGCTGCGGGGCCTGCGGATAGGGCGCCAAGGGGAGGGGAAGAGCAGCAAGAGCTTTCGGGGCTGGGCCCTTCCCTGCGGGAGCAGGAGCCCGACGTTCGCCCCCCCGGAAAAGAGGCTCGGCGGCGGCCGACGGGCCCCGAGGTGTCCCGCCTCTGGCAAAGCCCGGAGCCCCAGCGCTGCGGGGCCTGCGGATAGGGCGCCAAGGGGAGGGGAAGAGCAGCAAGAGCTTTCGGGGCTGGGCCCTTCCCTGCGGGAGCAGGAGCCCGACGTTCGCCCCCCCGGAAAAGAGGCTCGGCGGCGGCCGACGGGCCCCGAGGTGTCCCGCCTCTGGCAAAGCCCGGAGCCCCAGCGCTGCGGGGCCTGCGGATAGGGCGCCAAGGGGAGGGGAAGAGCAGCAAGAGCTTTCGGGGCTGGGCCCTTCCCTGCGGGAGCAGGAGCCCGACGTTCGCCCCCCCGGAAAAGAGGCTCGGCGGCGGCCGACGGGCCCCGAGGTGTCCCGCCTCTGGCAAAGCCCGGAGCCCCAGCGCTGCGGGGCCTGCGGATAGGGCGCCAAGGGGAGGGGAAGAGCAGCAAGAGCTTTCGGGGCTGGGCCCTTCCCTGCGGGAGCAGGAGCCCGACGTTCGCCCCCCCGGAAAAGAGGCTCGGCGGCGGCCGACGGGCCCCGAGGTGTCCCGCCTCTGGCAAAGCCCGGAGCCCCAGCGCTGCGGGGCCTGCGGATAGGGCGCCAAGGGGAGGGGAAGAGCAGCAAGAGCTTTCGGGGCTGGGCCCTTCCCTGCGGGAGCAGGAGCCCGACGTTCGCCCCCCCGGAAAAGAGGCTCGGCGGCGGCCGACGGGCCCCGAGGTGTCCCGCCTCTGGCAAAGCCCGGAGCCCCAGCGCTGCGGGGCCTGCGGATAGGGCGCCAAGGGGAGGGGAAGAGCAGCAAGAGCTTTCGGGGCTGGGCCCTTCCCTGCGGGAGCAGGAGCCCGACGTTCGCCCCCCCGGAAAAGAGGCTCGGCGGCGGCCGACGGGCCCCGAGGTGTCCCGCCTCTGGCAAAGCCCGGAGCCCCAGCGCTGCGGGGCCTGCGGATAGGGCGCCAAGGGGAGGGGAAGAGCAGCAAGAGCTTTCGGGGCTGGGCCCTTCCCTGCGGGAGCAGGAGCCCGACGTTCGCCCCCCCGGAAAAGAGGCTCGGCGGCGGCCGACGGGCCCCGAGGTGTCCCGCCTCTGGCAAAGCCCGGAGCCCCAGCGCTGCGGGGCCTGCGGATAGGGCGCCAAGGGGAGGGGAAGAGCAGCAAGAGCTTTCGGGGCTGGGCCCTTCCCTGCGGGAGCAGGAGCCCGACGTTCGCCCCCCCGGAAAAGAGGCTCGGCGGCGGCCGACGGGCCCCGAGGTGTCCCGCCTCTGGCAAAGCCCGGAGCCCCAGCGCTGCGGGGCCTGCGGATAGGGCGCCAAGGGGAGGGGAAGAGCAGCAAGAGCTTTCGGGGCTGGGCCCTTCCCTGCGGGAGCAGGAGCCCGACGTTCGCCCCCCCGGAAAAGAGGCTCGGCGGCGGCCGACGGGCCCCGAGGTGTCCCGCCTCTGGCAAAGCCCGGAGCCCCAGCGCTGCGGGGCCTGCGGATAGGGCGCCAAGGGGAGGGGAAGAGCAGCAAGAGCTTTTGGGGCTGGGCCCTTCCCTGCGGGAGCAGGAGCCCGACGTTCGCCCCCCCGGAAAAGAGGCTCGGCGGCGGCCGACGGGCCCCGAGGTGTCCCGCCTCTGGCAAAGCCCGGAGCCCCAGCGCTGCGGGGCCTGCGGATAGGGCGCCAAGGGGAGGGGAAGAGCAGCAAGAGCTTTCGGGGCTGGGCCCTTCCCTGCGGGAGCAGGAGCCCGACGTTCGCCCCCCCGGAAAAGAGGCTCGGCGGCGGCCGACGGGCCCCGAGGTGTCCCGCCTCTGGCAAAGCCCGGAGCCCCAGCGCTGCGGGGCCTGCGGATAGGGCGCCAAGGGGAGGGGAAGAGCAGCAAGAGCTTTCGGGGCTGGGCCCTTCCCTGCGGGAGCAGGAGCCCGACGTTCGCCCCCCCGGAAAAGAGGCTCGGCGGCGGCCGACGGGCCCCGAGGTGTCCCGCCTCTGGCAAAGCCCGGAGCCCCAGCGCTGCGGGGCCTGCGGATAGGGCGCCAAGGGGAGGGGAAGAGCAGCAAGAGCTTTCGGGGCTGGGCCCTTCCCTGCGGGAGCAGGAGCCCGACGTTCGCCCCCCCGGAAAAGAGGCTCGGCGGCGGCCGACGGGCCCCGAGGTGTCCCGCCTCTGGCAAAGCCCGGAGCCCCAGCGCTGCGGGGCCTGCGGATAGGGCGCCAAGGGGAGGGGAAGAGCAGCAAGAGCTTTCGGGGCTGGGCCCTTCCCTGCGGGAGCAGGAGCCCGACGTTCGCCCCCCCGGAAAAGAGGCTCGGCGGCGGCCGACGGGCCCCGAGGTGTCCCGCCTCTGGCAAAGCCCGGAGCCCCAGCGCTGCGGGGCCTGCGGATAGGGCGCCAAGGGGAGGGGAAGAGCAGCAAGAGCTTTCGGGGCTGGGCCCTTCCCTGCGGGAGCAGGAGCCCGACGTTCGCCCCCCCGGAAAAGAGGCTCGGCGGCGGCCGACGGGCCCCGAGGTGTCCCGCCTCTGGCAAAGCCCGGAGCCCCAGCGCTGCGGGGCCTGCGGATAGGGCGCCAAGGGGAGGGGAAGAGCAGCAAGAGCTTTCGGGGCTGGGCCCTTCCCTGCGGGAGCAGGAGCCCGACGTTCGCCCCCCCGGAAAAGAGGCTCGGCGGCGGCCGACGGGCCCCGAGGTGTCCCGCCTCTGGCAAAGCCCGGAGCCCCAGCGCTGCGGGGCCTGCGGATAGGGCGCCAAGGGGAGGGGAAGAGCAGCAAGAGCTTTCGGGGCTGGGCCCTTCCCTGCGGGAGCAGGAGCCCGACGTTCGCCCCCCCGGAAAAGAGGCTCGGCGGCGGCCGACGGGCCCCGAGGTGTCCCGCCTCTGGCAAAGCCCGGAGCCCCAGCGCTGCGGGGCCTGCGGATAGGGCGCCAAGGGGAGGGGAAGAGCAGCAAGAGCTTTCGGGGCTGGGCCCTTCCCTGCGGGAGCAGGAGCCCGACGTTCGCCCCCCCGGAAAAGAGGCTCGGCGGCGGCCGACGGGCCCCGAGGTGTCCCGCCTCTGGCAAAGCCCGGAGCCCCAGCGCTGCGGGGCCTGCGGATAGGGCGCCAAGGGGAGGGGAAGAGCAGCAAGAGCTTTCGGGGCTGGGCCCTTCCCTGCGGGAGCAGGAGCCCGACGTTCGCCCCCCCGGAAAAGAGGCTCGGCGGCGGCCGACGGGCCCCGAGGTGTCCCGCCTCTGGCAAAGCCCGGAGCCCCAGCGCTGCGGGGCCTGCGGATAGGGCGCCAAGGGGAGGGGAAGAGCAGCAAGAGCTTTCGGGGCTGGGCCCTTCCCTGCGGGAGCAGGAGCCCGACGTTCGCCCCCCCGGAAAAGAGGCTCGGCGGCGGCCGACGGGCCCCGAGGTGTCCCGCCTCTGGCAAAGCCCGGAGCCCCAGCGCTGCGGGGCCTGCGGATAGGGCGCCAAGGGGAGGGGAAGAGCAGCAAGAGCTTTCGGGGCTGGGCCCTTCCCTGCGGGAGCAGGAGCCCGACGTTCGCCCCCCCGGAAAAGAGGCTCGGCGGCGGCCGACGGGCCCCGAGGTGTCCCGCCTCTGGCAAAGCCCGGAGCCCCAGCGCTGCGGGGCCTGCGGATAGGGCGCCAAGGGGAGGGGAAGAGCAGCAAGAGCTTTCGGGGCTGGGCCCTTCCCTGCGGGAGCAGGAGCCCGACGTTCGCCCCCCCGGAAAAGAGGCTCGGCGGCGGCCGACGGGCCCCGAGGTGTCCCGCCTCTGGCAAAGCCCGGAGCCCCAGCGCTGCGGGGCCTGCGGATAGGGCGCCAAGGGGAGGGGAAGAGCAGCAAGAGCTTTCGGGGCTGGGCCCTTCCCTGCGGGAGCAGGAGCCCGACGTTCGCCCCCCCGGAAAAGAGGCTCGGCGGCGGCCGACGGGCCCCGAGGTGTCCCGCCTCTGGCAAAGCCCGGAGCCCCAGCGCTGCGGGGCCTGCGGATAGGGCGCCAAGGGGAGGGGAAGAGCAGCAAGAGCTTTCGGGGCTGGGCCCTTCCCTGCGGGAGCAGGAGCCCGACGTTCGCCCCCCCGGAAAAGAGGCTCGGCGGCGGCCGACGGGCCCCGAGGTGTCCCGCCTCTGGCAAAGCCCGGAGCCCCAGCGCTGCGGGGCCTGCGGATAGGGCGCCAAGGGGAGGGGAAGAGCAGCAAGAGCTTTCGGGGCTGGGCCCTTCCCTGCGGGAGCAGGAGCCCGACGTTCGCCCCCCCGGAAAAGAGGCTCGGCGGCGGCCGACGGGCCCCGAGGTGTCCCGCCTCTGGCAAAGCCCGGAGCCCCAGCGCTGCGGGGCCTGCGGATAGGGCGCCAAGGGGAGGGGAAGAGCAGCAAGAGCTTTCGGGGCTGGGCCCTTCCCTGCGGGAGCAGGAGCCCGACGTTCGCCCCCCCGGAAAAGAGGCTCGGCGGCGGCCGACGGGCCCCGAGGTGTCCCGCCTCTGGCAAAGCCCGGAGCCCCAGCGCTGCGGGGCCTGCGGATAGGGCGCCAAGGGGAGGGGAAGAGCAGCAAGAGCTTTCGGGGCTGGGCCCTTCCCTGCGGGAGCAGGAGCCCGACGTTCGCCCCCCCGGAAAAGAGGCTCGGCGGCGGCCGACGGGCCCCGAGGTGTCCCGCCTCTGGCAAAGCCCGGAGCCCCAGCGCTGCGGGGCCTGCGGATAGGGCGCCAAGGGGAGGGGAAGAGCAGCAAGAGCTTTCGGGGCTGGGCCCTTCCCTGCGGGAGCAGGAGCCCGACGTTCGCCCCCCCGGAAAAGAGGCTCGGCGGCGGCCGACGGGCCCCGAGGTGTCCCGCCTCTGGCAAAGCCCGGAGCCCCAGCGCTGCGGGGCCTGCGGATAGGGCGCCAAGGGGAGGGGAAGAGCAGCAAGAGCTTTCGGGGCTGGGCCCTTCCCTGCGGGAGCAGGAGCCCGACGTTCGCCCCCCCGGAAAAGAGGCTCGGCGGCGGCCGACGGGCCCCGAGGTGTCCCGCCTCTGGCAAAGCCCGGAGCCCCAGCGCTGCGGGGCCTGCGGATAGGGCGCCAAGGGGAGGGGAAGAGCAGCAAGAGCTTTCGGGGCTGGGCCCTTCCCTGCGGGAGCAGGAGCCCGACGTTCGCCCCCCCGGAAAAGAGGCTCGGCAGCGGCCGACGGGCCCCGAGGTGTCCCGCCTCTGGCAAAGCCCGGAGCCCCAGCGCTGCGGGGCCTGCGGATAGGGCGCCAAGGGGAGGGGAAGAGCAGCAAGAGCTTTCGGGGCTGGGCCCTTCCCTGCGGGAGCAGGAGCCCGACGTTCGCCCCCCCGGAAAAGAGGCTCGGCGGCGGCCGAGGGGCCCTGAGGTGTCCCGCCTCTGGCAAAGCCCGGAGCCCCAGCGCTGCGGGGCCTGCGGATAGGGCGCCAAGGGGAGGTGAAGAGCAGCAAGAGCTTTCGGGGCTGGGCCCTTCCCTGCGGGAGCAGGAGCCCGACGTTCGCCCCCCCGGAAAAGAGGCTCGGCGGCGGCCGACGGGCCCCGAGGTGTCCCGCCTCTGGCAAAGCCCGGAGCCCCAGCGCTGCGGGGCCTGCGGATAGGGCGCCAAGGGGAGGGGAAGAGCAGCAAGAGCTTTCGGGGCTGGGCCCTTCCCTGCGGGAGCAGGAGCCCGACTTTCGCCCCCCCGGAAAAGAGGCTCGGCGGCGGCCGACGGGCCCCGAGGTGTCCCGCCTCTGGCAAAGCCCGGAGCCCCAGCGCTGCGGGGCCTGCGGATAAGGTGCCAAGGGGAGGGGAAGAGCAGCAAGAGCTTTCGGGGCTGGGCCCTTCCCTGCGGGAGCAGGAGCCCGACGTTCGCCCCCCCGGAAAAGAGGCTCGGCGGCGGCCGAGGGGCCCCGAGGTGTCCCGCCTCTGGCAAAGCCCGGAGCCCCAGCGCTGCGGGGCCTGCGGATAGGGCGCCAAGGGGAGGTGAAGAGCAGCAAGAGCTTTCGGGGCTGGGCCCTTCCCTGCGGGAGCAGGAGCCCGACGTTCGCCCCCCCGGAAAAGAGGCTCGGCGGCGGCCGACGGGCCCCGAGGTGTCCCGCCTCTGGCAAAGCCCGGAGCCCCAGCGCTGCGGGGCCTGCGCATAGGGCGCCAAGGGGAGGGGAAGAGCAGCAAGAGCTTTCGGGGCTGGGCCCTTCCCTGCGGGAGCAGGAGCCCGACGTTCGCCCCCCCGGAAAAGAGGCTCGGCGGCGGCCGACGGGCCCCGAGGTGTCCCGCCTCTGGCAAAGCCCGGAGCCCCAGCGCTGCGGGGCCTGCGGATAGGGCGCCAAGGGGAGGGGAAGAGCAGCAAGAGCTTTCGGGGCTGGGCCCTTCCCTGCGGGAGCAGGAGCCCGACGTTCGCCCCCCCGGAAAAGAGGCTCGGCGGCGGCCGACGGGCCCCGAGGTGTCCTGCCTCTGGCAAAGCCCGGAGCCCCAGCGCTGCGGGGCCTGCGGATAGGGCGCCAAGGGGAGGGGAAGAGCAGCAAGAGCTTTCGGGGCTGGGCCCTTCCCTGCGGGAGCAGGAGCCCGACGTTCGCCCCCCCGGAAAAGAGGCTCGGCGGCGGCCGAGGGGCCCCGAGGTGTCCCGCCTCTGGCAAAGCCCGGAGCCATAGCGCTGTGTGGCCTGCGGATAGGGCGCCAAGGGGAGAGGAAGAGCAGCAAGAGCTTTCGGGGCTGGGCCCTTCCCTGCGGGAGCAGGAGCCCGACTTTCGCCCCCCCGGAAAAGAGGCTCGGCGGCGGCCGACGGGCCCCGAGGTGTCCTGCCTCTGGCAAAGCCCGGAGCCCCAGCGCTGCGGGGCCTGCGGATAGGGCGCCAAGGGGAGGGGAAGAGCAGCAAGAGCTTTCGGGGCTGGGCCCTTCCCTGCGGGAGCAGGAGCCCAACGTTCGCCCCCCCGGAAAAGAGGCTCGGCGGCGGCCGACGGGCCCCGAGGTGTCCCGCCTCTGGCAAAGCCCGGAGCCATAGCGCTGTGTGGCCTGCGGATAGGGCGCCAAGGGGAGAGGAAGAGCAGCAAGAGCTTTCGGGGCTGGGCCCTTCCCTGCGGGAGCAGGAGCCCGACGTTCGCCCCCCCGGAAAAGAGGCTCGGCGGCGGCCGACGGGCCCCGAGGTGTCCCGCCTCTGGCAAAGCCCGGAGCCCCAGCGCTGCGGGGCCTGCGGATAGGGTGCCAAGGGGAGGGGAAGAGCAGCAAGAGCTTTCGGGGCTGGGCCCTTCCCTGCGGGAGCAGGAGCCCGACGTTCGCCCCCCCGGAAAAGAGGCTCGGCGGCGGCCGACGGGCCCCGAGGTGTCCCGCCTCTGGCAAAGCCCGGAGCCCCAGCGCTGCGGGGCCTGCGGATAGGGCGCCAAGGGGAGGGGAAGAGCAGCAAGAGCTTTCGGGGCTGGGCCCTTCCCTGCGGGAGCAGGAGCCCGACGTTCGCCCCCCCGGAAAAGAGGCTCGGCGGCGGCCGAGGGGCCCCGAGGTGTCCCGCCTCTGGCAAAGCCCGGAGCCCCAGCGCTGCGGGGCCTGCGGATAGGGCGCCAAGGGGAGGGGAAGAGCAGCAAGAGCTTTCGGGGCTGGGCCCTTCCCTGCGGGAGCAGGAGCCCGACGTTCGCCCCCCCGGAAAAGAGGCTCGGCGGCGGCCGACGGGCCCCGAGGTGTCCCGCCTCTGGCAAAGCCCGGAGCCCCAGCGCTGCGGGGCCTGCGGATAGGGCGCCAAGGGGAGGGGAAGAGCAGCAAGAGCTTTCGGGGCTGGGCCCTTCCCTGCGGGAGCAGGAGCCCGACGTTCGCCCCCCCGGAAAAGAGGCTCGGCGGCGGCCGACGGGCCCCGAGGTGTCCTGCCTCTGGCAAAGCCCGGAGCCCCAGCGCTGCGGGGCCTGCGGATAGGGCGCCAAGGGGAGGGGAAGAGCAGCAAGAGCTTTCGGGGCTGGGCCCTTCCCTGCGGGAGCAGGAGCCCGACGTTCGCCCCCCCGGAAAAGAGGCTCGGCGGCGGCCGACGGGCCCCGAGGTGTCCCGCCTCTGGCAAAGCCCGGAGCCCCAGCGCTGTGGGGCCTGCGGATAGGGCGCCAAGGGGAGGGGAAGAGCAGCAAGAGCTTTCGGGGCTGGGCCCTTCCCTGCGGGAGCAGGAGCCCGACGTTCGCCCCCCCGGAAAAGAGGCTCGGCGGCGGCCGACGGGCCCCGAGGTGTCCCGCCTCTGGCAAAGCCCGGAGCCCCAGCGCTGCGGGGCCTGCGGATAGGGCGCCAAGGGGAGGGGAAGAGCAGCAAGAGCTTTCGGGGCTGGGCCCTTCCCTGCGGGAGCAGGAGCCCGACGTTCGCCCCCCTGGAAAAGAGGCTCGGCGGCGGCCGAGGGGCCCCGAGGTGTCCCGCCTCTGGCAAAGCCCGGAGCCCCAGCGCTGCGGGGCCTGCGGATAGGGCGCCAAGGGGAGGGGAAGAGCAGCAAGAGCTTTCGGGGCTGGGCCCTTCCCTGCGGGAGCAGGAGCCCGACGTTCGCCCCCCCGGAAAAGAGGCTCGGCGGCGGCCGACGGGCCCCGAGGTGTCCCGCCTCTGGCAAAGCCCGGAGCCCCAGCGCTGCGGGGCCTGCGGATAGGGCGCCAAGGGGAGGGGAAGAGCAGCAAGAGCTTTCGGGGCTGGGCCCTTCCCTGCGGGAGCAGGAGCCCGACGTTCGCCCCCCCGGAAAAGAGGCTCGGCGGCGGCCGACGGGCCCCGAGGTGTCCCGCCTCTGGCAAAGCCCGGAGCCCCAGCGCTGCGGGGCCTGCGGATAGGGCGCCAAGGGGAGGGGAAGAGCAGCAAGAGCTTTCGGGGCTGGGCCCTTCCCTGCGGGAGCAGGAGCCCGACGTTCGCCTCCCCAGAAAAGAGGCTCGGCGGCGGCCGACGGGCCCCGAGGTGTCCCGCCTCTGGCAAAGCCCGGAGCCCCAGCGCTGCGGGGCCTGCGGATAAGGTGCCAAGGGGAGGGGAAGAGCAGCAAGAGCTTTCGGGGCTGGGCCCTTCCCTGCGGGAGCAGGAGCCCGACGTTCGCCCCCCCGGAAAAGAGGCTCGGCGGCGGCCGACGGGCCCCGAGGTGTCCCGCCTCTGGCAAAGCCCGGAGCCCCAGCGCTGCGGGGCCTGCGGATAGGGCGCCAAGGGGAGGGGAAGAGCAGCAAGAGCTTTCGGGGCTGGGCCCTTCCCTGCGGGAGCAGGAGCCCGACGTTCGCCCCCCCGGAAAAGAGGCTCGGCGGCGGCCGACGGGCCCCGAGGTGTCCCGCCTCTGGCAAAGCCCGGAGCCCCAGCGCTGCGGGGCCTGCGGATAGGGCGCCAAGGGGAGGGGAAGAGCAGCAAGAGCTTTCGGGGCTGGGCCCTTCCCTGCGGGAGCAGGAGCCCGACGTTCGCCCCCCCGGAAAAGAGGCTCGGCGGCGGCCGAGGGGCCCCGAGGTGTCCCGCCTCTGGCAAAGCCCGGAGCCCCAGCGCTGCGGGGCCTGCGGATAGGGCGCCAAGGGGAGGGGAAGAGCAGCAAGAGCTTTCGGGGCTGGGCCCTTCCCTGCGGGAGCAGGAGCCCGACGTTCGCCCCCCCGGAAAAGAGGCTCGCGGCGGCCGACGGGCCCCGAGGTGTCCCGCCTCTGGCAAAGCCCGGAGCCCCAGCGCTGCGGGGCCTGCGGATAGGGCGCCAAGGGGAGGGGAAGAGCAGCAAGAGCTTTCGGGGCTGGGCCCTTCCCTGCGGGAGCAGGAGCCCGACGTTCGCCCCCCCGGAAAAGAGGCTCGGCGGCGGCCGAGGGGCCCCGAGGTGTCCCGCCTCTGGCAAAGCCCGGAGCCCCAGCGCTGCGGGGCCTGCGGATAGGGCGCCAAGGGGAGGGGAAGAGCAGCAAGAGCTTTCGGGGCTGGGCCCTTCCCTGCGGGAGCAGGAGCCCGACGTTCGCCCCCCCGGAAAAGAGGCTCGGCGGCGGCCGACGGGCCCCGAGGTGTCCCGCCTCTGGCAAAGCCCGGAGCCCCAGCGCTGCGGGGCCTGCGGATAGGGCGCCAAGGGGAGGGGAAGAGCAGCAAGAGCTTTCGGGGCTGGGCCCTTCCCTGCGGGAGCAGGAGCCCGACGTTCGCCCCCCCGGAAAAGAGGCTCGGCGGCGGCCGACGGGCCCCGAGGTGTCCTGCCTCTGGCAAAGCCCGGAGCCCCAGCGCTGCGGGGCCTGCGGATAGGGCGCCAAGGGGAGGGGAAGAGCAGCAAGAGCTTTCGGGGCTGGGCCCTTCCCTGCGGGAGCAGGAGCCCGACGTTCGCCCCCCCGGAAAAGAGGCTCGGCGGCGGCCGACGGGCCCCGAGGTGTCCCGCCTCTGGCAAAGCCCGGAGCCCCAGCGCTGCGGGGCCTGCGGATAGGGCGCCAAGGGGAGGGGAAGAGCAGCAAGAGCTTTCGGGGCTGGGCCCTTCCCTGCGGGAGCAGGAGCCCGACGTTCGCCCCCCCGGAAAAGAGGCTCGGCGGCGGCCGACGGGCCCCGAGGTGTCCCGCCTCTGGCAAAGCCCGGAGCCCCAGCGCTGCGGGGCCTGCGGATAGGGCGCCAAGGGGAGGGGAAGAGCAGCAAGAGCTTTCGGGGCTGGGCCCTTCCCTGCGGGAGCAGGAGCCCGACGTTCGCCCCCCTGGAAAAGAGGCTCGGCGGCGGCCGAGGGGCCCCGAGGTGTCCCGCCTCTGGCAAAGCCCGGAGCCCCAGCGCTGCGGGGCCTGCGGATAGGGCGCCAAGGGGAGGGGAAGAGCAGCAAGAGCTTTCGGGGCTGGGCCCTTCCCTGCGGGAGCAGGAGCCCGACGTTCGCCCCCCCGGAAAAGAGGCTCGGCGGCGGCCGACGGGCCCCGAGGTGTCCCGCCTCTGGCAAAGCCCGGAGCCCCAGCGCTGCGGGGCCTGCGGATAGGGCGCCAAGGGGAGGGGAAGAGCAGCAAGAGCTTTCGGGGCTGGGCCCTTCCCTGCGGGAGCAGGAGCCCGACGTTCGCCCCCCCGGAAAAGAGGCTCGGCGGCGGCCGACGGGCCCCGAGGTGTCCCGCCTCTGGCAAAGCCCAGAGCCCCAGCGCTGCGGGGCCTGCGGATAGGGCGCCAAGGGGAGGGGAAGAGCAGCAAGAGCTTTCGGGGCTGGGCCCTTCCCTGCGGGAGCAGGAGCCCGACGTTCGCCTCCCCAGAAAAGAGGCTCGGCGGCGGCCGACGGGCCCCGAGGTGTCCCGCCTCTGGCAAAGCCCGGAGCCCCAGCGCTGCGGGGCCTGCGGATAAGGTGCCAAGGGGAGGGGAAGAGCAGCAAGAGCTTTCGGGGCTGGGCCCTTCCCTGCGGGAGCAGGAGCCCGACGTTCGCCCCCCCGGAAAAGAGGCTCGGCGGCGGCCGACGGGCCCCGAGGTGTCCCGCCTCTGGCAAAGCCCGGAGCCCCAGCGCTGCGGGGCCTGCGGATAGGGCGCCAAGGGGAGGGGAAGAGCAGCAAGAGCTTTCGGGGCTGGGCCCTTCCCTGCGGGAGCAGGAGCCCGACGTTCGCCCCCCCGGAAAAGAGGCTCGGCGGCGGCCGACGGGCCCCGAGGTGTCCCGCCTCTGGCAAAGCCCGGAGCCCCAGCGCTGCGGGGCCTGCGGATAGGGCGCCAAGGGGAGGGGAAGAGCAGCAAGAGCTTTCGGGGCTGGGCCCTTCCCTGCGGGAGCAGGAGCCCGACGTTCGCCCCCCGGAAAAGAGGCTCGGCGGCGGCCGAGGGGCCCCGAGGTGTCCCGCCTCTGGCAAAGCCCGGAGCCCCAGCGCTGCGGGGCCTGCGGATAGGGCGCCAAGGGGAGGGGAAGAGCAGCAAGAGCTTTCGGGGCTGGGCCCTTCCCTGCGGGAGCAGGAGCCCGACGTTCGCCCCCCCGGAAAAGAGGGTCGCGGCGGCCGACGGGCCCCGAGGTGTCCCGCCTCTGGCAAAGCCCGGAGCCCCAGCGCTGCGGGGCCTGCGGATAGGGCGCCAAGGGGAGGGGAAGAGCAGCAAGAGCTTTCGGGGCTGGGCCCTTCCCTGCGGGAGCAGGAGCCCGACGTTCGCCCCCCCGGAAAAGAGGCTCGGCAGCGGCCGACGGGCCCCGAGGTGTCCCGCCTCTGGCAAAGCCCGGAGCCCCAGCGCTGCGGGGCCTGCGGATAGGGCGCCAAGGGGAGGGGAAGAGCAGCAAGAGCTTTCGGGGCTGGGCCCTTCCCTGCGGGAGCAGGAGCCCGACGTTCGCCCCCCCGGAAAAGAGGCTCGGCGGCGGCCGACGGGCCCCGAGGTGTCCCGCCTCTGGCAAAGCCCGGAGCCCCAGCGCTGCGGGGCCTGCGGATAGGGCGCCAAGGGGAGGGGAAGAGCAGCAAGAGCTTTCGGGGCTGGGCCCTTCCCTGCGGGAGCAGGAGCCCGACGTTCGCCCCCCCGGAAAAGAGGCTCGGCGGCGGCCGACGGGCCCCGAGGTGTCCCGCCTCTGGCAAAGCCCGGAGCCCCAGCGCTGCGGGGCCTGCGGATAGGGCGCCAAGGGGAGGGGAAGAGCAGCAAGAGCTTTCGGGGCTGGGCCCTTCCCTGCGGGAGCAGGAGCCCGACGTTCGCCCCCCCGGAAAAGAGGGTCGCGGCGGCCGACGGGCCCCGAGGTGTCCCGCCTCTGGCAAAGCCCGGAGCCCCAGCGCTGCGGGGCCTGCGGATAGGGCGCCAAGGGGAGGGGAAGAGCAGCAAGAGCTTTCGGGGCTGGGCCCTTCCCTGCGGGAGCAGGAGCCCGACGTTCGCCCCCCCGGAAAAGAGGCTCGGCAGCGGCCGACGGGCCCCGAGGTGTCCCGCCTCTGGCAAAGCCCGGAGCCCCAGCGCTGCGGGGCCTGCGGATAGGGCGCCAAGGGGAGGGGAAGAGCAGCAAGAGCTTTCGGGGCTGGGCCCTTCCCTGCGGGAGCAGGAGCCCGACGTTCGCCCCCCCGGAAAAGAGGCTCGGCGGCGGCCGACGGGCCCCGAGGTGTCCCGCCTCTGGCAAAGCCCGGAGCCCCAGCGCTGCGGGGCCTGCGGATAGGGCGCCAAGGGGAGGGGAAGAGCAGCAAGAGCTTTCGGGGCTGGGCCCTTCCCTGCGGGAGCAGGAGCCCGACGTTCGCCCCCCCGGAAAAGAGGGTCGGCGGCGGCCGACGGGCCCCGAGGTGTCCCGCCTCTGGCAAAGCCCGGAGCCCCAGCGCTGCGGGGCCTGCGGATAGGGCGCCAAGGGGAGGGGAAGAGCAGCAAGAGCTTTCGGGGCTGGGCCCTTCCCTGCGGGAGCAGGAGCCCGACGTTCGCCCCCCCGGAAAAGAGGCTCGGCGGCGGCCGAGGGGCCCCGAGGTGTCCCGCCTCTGGCAAAGCCCGGAGCCCCAGCGCTGCGGGGCCTGCGGATAGGGCGCCAAGGGGAGGGGAAGAGCAGCAAGAGCTTTCGGGGCTGGGCCCTTCCCTGCGGGAGCAGGAGCCCGACGTTCGCCCCCCCGGAAAAGAGGCTCGGCGGCGGCCGACGGGCCCCGAGGTGTCCCGCCTCTGGCAAAGCCCGGAGCCCCAGCGCTGCGGGGCCTGCGGATAGGGCGCCAAGGGGAGGGGAAGAGCAGCAAGAGCTTTCGGGGCTGGGCCCTTCCCTGCGGGAGCAGGAGCCCGACGTTCGCCCCCCCGGAAAAGAGGCTCGGCGGCGGCCGACGGGCCCCGAGGTGTCCCGCCTCTGGCAAAGCCCGGAGCCCCAGCGCTGCGGGGCCTGCGCATAGGGCGCCAAGGGGAGGGGAAGAGCAGCAAGAGCTTTCGGGGCTGGGCCCTTCCCTGCGGGAGCAGGAGCCCGACGTTCGCCCCCCCGGAAAAGAGGGTCGGCGGCGGCCGACGGGCCCCGAGGTGTCCCGCCTCTGGCAAAGCCCGGAGCCCCAGCGCTGCGGGGCCTGCGGATAGGGCGCCAAGGGGAGGGGAAGAGCAGCAAGAGCTTTCGGGGCTGGGCCCTTCCCTGCGGGAGCAGGAGCCCGACGTTCGCCCCCCCGGAAAAGAGGCTCGGCGGCGGCCGACGGGCCCCGAGGTGTCCCGCCTCTGGCAAAGCCCGGAGCCATAGCGCTGTGGGGCCTGCGGATAGGGCGCCAAGGGGAGAGGAAGAGCAGCAAGAGCTTTCGGGGCTGGGCCCTTCCCTGCGGGAGCAGGAGCCCGACGTTCGCCCCCCCGGAAAAGAGGCTCGGCGGCGGCCGACGGGCCCCGAGGTGTCCCGCCTCTGGCAAAGCCCGGAGCCCCAGCGCTGCGGGGCCTGCGGATAGGGTGCCAAGGGGAGGGGAAGAGCAGCAAGAGCTTTCGGGGCTGGGCCCTTCCCTGCGGGAGCAGGAGCCCGACGTTCCCCCCCCCGGAAAAGAGGCTCGGCGGCGGCCGACGGGCCCTGAGGTGTCCCGCCTCTGGCAAAGCCCGGAGCCCCAGCGCTGCGGGGCCTGCGGATAGGGCGCCAAGGGGAGGGGAAGAGCAGCAAGAGCTTTCGGGGCTGGGCCCTTCCCTGCGGGAGCAGGAGCCCGACGTTCCCCCCCCCGGAAAAGAGGCTCGGCGGCGGCCGACGGGCTCCGAGGTGTCCCGCCTCTGGCAAAGCCCGGAGCCCCAGCGCTGCGGGGCCTGCGGATAAGGTGCCAAGGGGAGGGGAAGAGCAGCAAGAGCTTTCGGGGCTGGGCCCTTCCCTGCGGGAGCAGGAGCCCGACGTTCGCCCCCCCGGAAAAGAGGCTCGGCGGCGGCCGACGGGCCCCGAGGTGTCCCGCCTCTGGCAAAGCCCGGAGCCCCAGCGCTGCGGGGCCTGCGGATAGGGCGCCAAGGGGAGGGGAAGAGCAGCAAGAGCTTTCGGGGCTGGGCCCTTCCCTGCGGGAGCAGGAGCCCGACGTTCGCCCCCCCGGAAAAGAGGCTCGGCGGCGGCCGACGGGCCCCGAGGTGTCCCGCCTCTGGCAAAGCCCGGAGCCCCAGCGCTGCGGGGCCTGCGGATAGGGCGCCAAGGGGAGGGGAAGAGCAGCAAGAGCTTTCGGGGCTGGGCCCTTCCCTGCGGGAGCAGGAGCCCGACGTTCGCCCCCCCGGAAAAGAGGCTCGGCGGCGGCCGACGGGCCCCGAGGTGTCCCGCCTCTGGCAAAGCCCGGAGCCCCAGCGCTGCGGGGCCTGCGGATAGGGCGCCAAGGGGAGGGGAAGAGCAGCAAGAGCTTTCGGGGCTGGGCCCTTCCCTGCGGGAGCAGGAGCCCGACGTTCGCCCCCCCGGAAAAGAGGCTCGGTGGCGGCCGACGGGCCCCGAGGTGTCCCGCCTCTGGCAAAGCCCGGAGCCCCAGCGCTGCGGGGCCTGCGGATAGGGCGCCAAGGGGAGGGGAAGAGCAGCAAGAGCTTTCGGGGCTGGGCCCTTCCCTGCGGGAGCAGGAGCCCGACGTTCGCCCCCCCGGAAAAGAGGCTCGGCGGCGGCCGACGGGCCCCGAGGTGTCCCGCCTCTGGCAAAGCCCGGAGCCCCAGCGCTGCGGGGCCTGCGCATAGGGCGCCAAGGGGAAAGGAAGAGCAGCAAGAGCTTTCGGGGCTGGGCCCTTCCCTGCGGGAGCAGGAGCCCGACGTTCGCCCCCCCGGAAAAGAGGCTCGGCAGCGGCCGACGGGCCCCGAGGTGTCCCGCCTCTGGCAAAGCCCGGAGCCCCAGCGCTGCGGGGCCTGCGGATAGGGCGCCAAGGGGAGGGGAAGAGCAGCAAGAGCTTTCGGGGCTGGGCCCTTCCCTGCGGGAGCAGGAGCCCGACTTTCGCCCCCCCGGAAAAGAGGCTCGGCGGCGGCCGACGGGCCCCGAGGTGTCCCGCCTCTGGCAAAGCCCGGAGCCCCAGCGCTGCGGGGCCTGCGGATAGGGCGCCAAGGGGAGAGGAAGAGCAGCAAGAGCTTTCGGGGCTGGGCCCTTCCCTGCGGGAGCAGGAGCCCGACGTTCGCCCCCCCGGAAAAGAGGCTCGGCGGCGGCCGACGGGCCCCGAGGTGTCCCGCCTCTGGCAAAGCCCGGAGCCCCAGCGCTGCGGGGCCTGCGGATAGGGTGCCAAGGGGAGGGGAAGAGCAGCAAGAGCTTTCGGGGCTGGGCCCTTCCCTGCGGGAGCAGGAGCCCGACGTTCCCCCCCCCGGAAAAGAGGCTCGGCGGCGGCCGAGGGGCCCCGAGGTGTCCCGTCTCTGGCAAAGCCCGGAGCCCCAGCGCTGCGGGGCCTGCGGATAGGGCGCCAAGGGGAGGGGAAGAGCAGCAAGAGCTTTCGGGGCTGGGCCCTTCCCTGCGGGAGCAGGAGCCCGACGTTCCCCCCCCCAGAAAAGAGGCTCGGCGGCGGCCGACGGGCTCCGAGGTGTCCCGCCTCTGGCAAAGCCCGGAGCCCCAGCGCTGCGGGGCCTGCGGATAAGGTGCCAAGGGGAGGGGAAGAGCAGCAAGAGCTTTCGGGGCTGGGCCCTTCCCTGCGGGAGCAGGAGCCCGACGTTCGCCCCCCCGGAAAAGAGGCTCGGCGGCGGCCGACGGGCCCCGAGGTGTCCCGCCTCTGGCAAAGCCCGGAGCCCCAGCGCTGCGGGGCCTGCGGATAGGGCGCCAAGGGGAGGGGAAGAGCAGCAAGAGCTTTCGGGGCTGGGCCCTTCCCTGCGGGAGCAGGAGCCCGACGTTCGCCCCCCCGGAAAAGAGGCTCGGCGGCGGCCGACGGGCCCCGAGGTGTCCCGCCTCTGGCAAAGCCCGGAGCCCCAGCGCTGCGGGGCCTGCGGATAGGGCGCCAAGGGGAGGGGAAGAGCAGCAAGAGCTTTCGGGGCTGGGCCCTTCCCTGCGGGAGCAGGAGCCCGACGTTCGCCCCCCCGGAAAAGAGGCTCGGCGGCGGCCGACGGGCCCCGAGGTGTCCCGCCTCTGGCAAAGCCCGGAGCCCCAGCGCTGCGGGGCCTGCGGATAGGGCGCCAAGGGGAGGGGAAGAGCAGCAAGAGCTTTCGGGGCTGGGCCCTTCCCTGCGGGAGCAGGAGCCCGACGTTCGCCCCCCCGGAAAAGAGGGTCGGCGGCGGCCGACGGGCCCCGAGGTGTCCCGCCTCTGGCAAAGCCCGGAGCCCCAGCGCTGCGGGGCCTGCGGATAGGGCGCCAAGGGGAGGGGAAGAGCAGCAAGAGCTTTCGGGGCTGGGCCCTTCCCTGCGGGAGCAGGAGCCCGACGTTCGCCCCCCCGGAAAAGAGGCTCGGCGGCGGCCGACGGGCCCCGAGGTGTCCCGCCTCTGGCAAAGCCCGGAGCCCCAGCGCTGCGGGGCCTGCGCATAGGGCGCCAAGGGGAGGGGAAGAGCAGCAAGAGCTTTCGGGGCTGGGCCCTTCCCTGCGGGAGCAGGAGCCCGACGTTCGCCCCCCCGGAAAAGAGGCTCGGCGGCGGCCGAGGGGCCCCGAGGTGTCCCGCCTCTGGCAAAGCCCGGAGCCCCAGCGCTGCGGGGCCTGCGGATAGGGCGCCAAGGGGAGGGGAAGAGCAGCAAGAGCTTTCGGGGCTGGGCCCTTCCCTGCGGGAGCAGGAGCCCGACGTTCGCCCCCCCGGAAAAGAGGCTCGGCGGCGGCCGAGGGGCCCCGAGGTGTCCCGCCTCTGGCAAAGCCCGGAGCCCCAGCGCTGCGGGGCCTGCGGATAGGGCGCCAAGGGGAGGGGAAGAGCAGCAAGAGCTTTCGGGGCTGGGCCCTTCCCTGCGGGAGCAGGAGCCCGACGTTCGCCCCCCCGGAAAAGAGGCTCGGCGGCGGCCGAGGGGCCCCGAGGTGTCCCGCCTCTGGCAAAGCCCGGAGCCCCAGCGCTGCGGGGCCTGCGGATAGGGCGCCAAGGGGAGGGGAAGAGCAGCAAGAGCTTTCGGGGCTGGGCCCTTCCCTGCGGGAGCAGGAGCCCGACGTTCGCCCCCCCGGAAAAGAGGCTCGGCGGCGGCCGACGGGCCCCGAGGTGTCCCGCCTCTGGCAAAGCCCGGAGCCCCAGCGCTGCGGGGCCTGCGGATAGGGCGCCAAGGGGAGGGGAAGAGCAGCAAGAGCTTTCGGGGCTGGGCCCTTCCCTGCGGGAGCAGGAGCCCGACGTTCGCCCCCCCGGAAAAGAGGCTCGGTGGCGGCCGACGGGCCCCGAGGTGTCCCGCCTCTGGCAAAGCCCGGAGCCCCAGCGCTGCGGGGCCTGCGGATAGGGCGCCAAGGGGAGGGGAAGAGCAGCAAGAGCTTTCGGGGCTGGGCCCTTCCCTGCGGGAGCAGGAGCCCGACGTTCGCCCCCCCGGAAAAGAGGCTCGGCGGCGGCCGACGGGCCCCGAGGTGTCCCGCCTCTGGCAAAGCCCGGAGCCCCAGCGCTGCGGGGCCTGCGCATAGGGCGCCAAGGGGAAAGGAAGAGCAGCAAGAGCTTTCGGGGCTGGGCCCTTCCCTGCGGGAGCAGGAGCCCGACGTTCGCCCCCCCGGAAAAGAGGCTCGGCAGCGGCCGACGGGCCCCGAGGTGTCCCGCCTCTGGCAAAGCCCGGAGCCCCAGCGCTGCGGGGCCTGCGGATAGGGCGCCAAGGGGAGGGGAAGAGCAGCAAGAGCTTTCGGGGCTGGGCCCTTCCCTGCGGGAGCAGGAGCCCGACTTTCGCCCCCCCGGAAAAGAGGCTCGGCGGCGGCCGACGGGCCCCGAGGTGTCCCGCCTCTGGCAAAGCCCGGAGCCCCAGCGCTGCGGGGCCTGCGGATAGGGCGCCAAGGGGAGAGGAAGAGCAGCAAGAGCTTTCGGGGCTGGGCCCTTCCCTGCGGGAGCAGGAGCCCGACGTTCGCCCCCCCGGAAAAGAGGCTCGGCGGCGGCCGACGGGCCCCGAGGTGTCCCGCCTCTGGCAAAGCCCGGAGCCCCAGCGCTGCGGGGCCTGCGGATAGGGTGCCAAGGGGAGGGGAAGAGCAGCAAGAGCTTTCGGGGCTGGGCCCTTCCCTGCGGGAGCAGGAGCCCGACGTTCCCCCCCCCGGAAAAGAGGCTCGGCGGCGGCCGAGGGGCCCCGAGGTGTCCCGCCTCTGGCAAAGCCCGGAGCCCCAGCGCTGCGGGGCCTGCGGATAGGGCGCCAAGGGGAGGGGAAGAGCAGCAAGAGCTTTCGGGGCTGGGCCCTTCCCTGCGGGAGCAGGAGCCCGACGTTCCCCCCCGCAGAAAAGAGGCTCGGCGGCGGCCGACGGGCTCCGAGGTGTCCCGCCTCTGGCAAAGCCCGGAGCCCCAGCGCTGCGGGGCCTGCGGATAAGGTGCCAAGGGGAGGGGAAGAGCAGCAAGAGCTTTCGGGGCTGGGCCCTTCCCTGCGGGAGCAGGAGCCCGACGTTCGCCCCCCCGGAAAAGAGGCTCGGCGGCGGCCGACGGGCCCCGAGGTGTCCCGCCTCTGGCAAAGCCCGGAGCCCCAGCGCTGCGGGGCCTGCGGATAGGGCGCCAAGGGGAGGGGAAGAGCAGCAAGAGCTTTCGGGGCTGGGCCCTTCCCTGCGGGAGCAGGAGCCCGACGTTCGCCCCCCCGGAAAAGAGGCTCGGCGGCGGCCGACGGGCCCCGAGGTGTCCCGCCTCTGGCAAAGCCCGGAGCCCCAGCGCTGCGGGGCCTGCGGATAGGGCGCCAAGGGGAGGGGAAGAGCAGCAAGAGCTTTCGGGGCTGGGCCCTTCCCTGCGGGAGCAGGAGCCCGACGTTCGCCCCCCCGGAAAAGAGGCTCGGCGGCGGCCGACGGGCCCCGAGGTGTCCCGCCTCTGGCAAAGCCCGGAGCCCCAGCGCTGCGGGGCCTGCGGATAGGGCGCCAAGGGGAGGGGAAGAGCAGCAAGAGCTTTCGGGGCTGGGCCCTTCCCTGCGGGAGCAGGAGCCCGACGTTCGCCCCCCCGGAAAAGAGGGTCGGCGGCGGCCGACGGGCCCCGAGGTGTCCCGCCTCTGGCAAAGCCCGGAGCCCCAGCGCTGCGGGGCCTGCGGATAGGGCGCCAAGGGGAGGGGAAGAGCAGCAAGAGCTTTCGGGGCTGGGCCCTTCCCTGCGGGAGCAGGAGCCCGACGTTCGCCCCCCCGGAAAAGAGGCTCGGCGGCGGCCGACGGGCCCCGAGGTGTCCCGCCTCTGGCAAAGCCCGGAGCCCCAGCGCTGCGGGGCCTGCGCATAGGGCGCCAAGGGGAGGGGAAGAGCAGCAAGAGCTTTCGGGGCTGGGCCCTTCCCTGCGGGAGCAGGAGCCCGACGTTCGCCCCCCCGGAAAAGAGGCTCGGCGGCGGCCGAGGGGCCCCGAGGTGTCCCGCCTCTGGCAAAGCCCGGAGCCCCAGCGCTGCGGGGCCTGCGGATAGGGCGCCAAGGGGAGGGGAAGAGCAGCAAGAGCTTTCGGGGCTGGGCCCTTCCCTGCGGGAGCAGGAGCCCGACGTTCGCCCCCCCGGAAAAGAGGCTCGGCGGCGGCCGAGGGGCCCCGAGGTGTCCCGCCTCTGGCAAAGCCCGGAGCCCCAGCGCTGCGGGGCCTGCGGATAGGGCGCCAAGGGGAGGGGAAGAGCAGCAAGAGCTTTCGGGGCTGGGCCCTTCCCTGCGGGAGCAGGAGCCCGACGTTCGCCCCCCCGGAAAAGAGGCTCGGCGGCGGCCGACGGGCCCCGAGGTGTCCCGCCTCTGGCAAAGCCCGGAGCCCCAGCGCTGCGGGGCCTGCGGATAGGGCGCCAAGGGGAGGGGAAGAGCAGCAAGAGCTTTCGGGGCTGGGCCCTTCCCTGCGGGAGCAGGAGCCCGACGTTCGCCCCCCCGGAAAAGAGGCTCGGCGGCGGCCGACGGGCCCCGAGGTGTCCCGCCTCTGGCAAAGCCCGGAGCCCCAGCGCTGCGGGGCCTGCGGATAGGGCGCCAAGGGGAGGGGAAGAGCAGCAAGAGCTTTCGGGGCTGGGCCCTTCCCTGCGGGAGCAGGAGCCCGACGTTCGCCCCCCCGGAAAAGAGGCTCGGCGGCGGCCGACGGGCCCCGAGGTGTCCCGCCTCTGGCAAAGCCCGGAGCCCCAGCGCTGCGGGGCCTGCGGATAGGGCGCCAAGGGGAGGGGAAGAGCAGCAAGAGCTTTCGGGGCTGGGCCCTTCCCTGCGGGAGCAGGAGCCCGACTTTCGCCCCCCCGGAAAAGAGGCTCGGCGGCGGCCGACGGGCCCCGAGGTGTCCCGCCTCTGGCAAAGCCCGGAGCCCCAGCGCTGCGGGGCCTGCGGATAGGGCGCCAAGGGGAGAGGAAGAGCAGCAAGAGCTTTCGGGGCTGGGCCCTTCCCTGCGGGAGCAGGAGCCCGACGTTCGCCCCCCCGGAAAAGAGGCTCGGCGGCGGCCGACGGGCCCCGAGGTGTCCCGCCTCTGGCAAAGCCCGGAGCCCCAGCGCTGCGGGGCCTGCGGATAGGGTGCCAAGGGGAGGGGAAGAGCAGCAAGAGCTTTCGGGGCTGGGCCCTTCCCTGCGGGAGCAGGAGCCCGACGTTCCCCCCCCGGAAAAGAGGCTCGGCGGCGGCCGACGGGCCCCGAGGTGTCCCGCCTCTGGCAAAGCCCGGAGCCCCAGCGCTGCGCGGCCTGCGGATAGGGCGCCAAGGGGAGGGGAAGAGCAGCAAGAGCTTTCGGGGCTGGGCCCTTCCCTGCGGGAGCAGGAGCCCGACGTTCGCCCCCCCGGAATAGAGGCTCGGCGGCGGCCGAGGGGCCCCGAGGTGTCCCGCCTCTGGCAAAGCCCGGAGCCCCAGCGCTGCGGGGCCTGCGGATAGGGCGCCAAGGGGAGGGGAAGAGCAGCAAGAGCTTTCGGGGCTGGGCCCTTCCCTGCGGGAGCAGGAGCCCGACGTTCCCCCCCCCGGAAAAGAGGCTCGGCGGCGGCCGACGGGCTCCGAGGTGTCCCGCCTCTGGCAAAGCCCGGAGCCCCAGCGCTGCGGGGCCTGCGGATAAGGTGCCAAGGGGAGGGGAAGAGCAGCAAGAGCTTTCGGGGCTGGGCCCTTCCCTGCGGGAGCAGGAGCCCGACGTTCGCCCCCCCGGAAAAGAGGCTCGGCGGCGGCCGACGGGCCCCGAGGTGTCCCGCCTCTGGCAAAGCCCGGAGCCCCAGCGCTGCGGGGCCTGCGGATAGGGCGCCAAGGGGAGGGGAAGAGCAGCAAGAGCTTTCGGGGCTGGGCCCTTCCCTGCGGGAGCAGGAGCCCGACGTTCGCCCCCCCGGAAAAGAGGCTCGGCGGCGGCCGACGGGCCCCGAGGTGTCCCGCCTCTGGCAAAGCCCGGAGCCCCAGCGCTGCGGGGCCTGCGGATAGGGCGCCAAGGGGAGGGGAAGAGCAGCAAGAGCTTTCGGGGCTGGGCCCTTCCCTGCGGGAGCAGGAGCCCGACGTTCGCCCCCCCGGAAAAGAGGCTCGGCGGCGGCCGACGGGCCCCGAGGTGTCCCGCCTCTGGCAAAGCCCGGAGCCCCAGCGCTGCGGGGCCTGCGGATAGGGCGCCAAGGGGAGGGGAAGAGCAGCAAGAGCTTTCGGGGCTGGGCCCTTCCCTGCGGGAGCAGGAGCCCGACGTTCGCCCCCCCGGAAAAGAGGCTCGGCGGCGGCCGACGGGCCCCGAGGTGTCCCGCCTCTGGCAAAGCCCGGAGCCCCAGCGCTGCGGGGCCTGCGGATAAGGTGCCAAGGGGAGGGGAAGAGCAGCAAGAGCTTTCGGGGCTGGGCCCTTCCCTGCGGGAGCAGGAGCCCGACGTTCGCCCCCCCGGAAAAGAGGCTCGGCGGCGGCCGACGGGCCCCGAGGTGTCCCGCCTCTGCAAAGCCCGGAGCCCCAGCGCTGCGGGGCCTGCGGATAGGGCGCCAAGGGGAGGGGAAGAGCAGCAAGAGCTTTCGGGGCTGGGCCCTTCCCTGCGGGAGCAGGAGCCCGACGTTCGCCCCCCCGGAAAAGAGGCTCGGCGGCGGCCGACGGGCCCCGAGGTGTCCCGCCTCTGGCAAAGCCCGGAGCCCCAGCGCTGCGGGGCCTGCGGATAGGGCGCCAAGGGGAGGGGAAGAGCAGCAAGAGCTTTCGGGGCTGGGCCCTTCCCTGCGGGAGCAGGAGCCCGACTTTCGCCCCCCCGGAAAAGAGGCTCGGCGGCGGCCGACGGGCCCCGAGGTGTCCCGCCTCTGGCAAAGCCCGGAGCCCCAGCGCTGCGGGGCCTGCGGATAGGGCGCCAAGGGGAGGGGAAGAGCAGCAAGAGCTTTCGGGGCTGGGCCCTTCCCTGCGGGAGCAGGAGCCCGACGTTCGCCCCCCCGGAAAAGAGGCTCGGCGGCGGCCGACGGGCCCCGAGGTGTCCCGCCTCTGGCAAAGCCCGGAGCCCCAGCGCTGCGGGGCCTGCGGATAGGGCGCCAAGGGGAGAGGAAGAGCAGCAAGAGCTTTCGGGGCTGGGCCCTTCCCTGCGGGAGCAGGAGCTCGACGTTCGCCCCCCCGGAAAAGAGGCTCGGCGGCGGCCGAGGGGCCCCGAGGTGTCCCGCCTCTGGCAAAGCCCGGAGCCCCAGCGCTGCGGGGCCTGCGGATAGGGCGCCAAGGGGAGGGGAAGAGCAGCAAGAGCTTTCGGGGCTGGGCCCTTCCCTGCGGGAGCAGGAGCCCGACGTTCCCCCCCCCGGAAAAGAGGCTCGGCGGCGGCCGACGGGCCCCGAGGTGTCCCGCCTCTGGCAAAGCCCGGAGCCCCAGCGCTGCGGGGCCTGCGGATAGGGCGCCAAGGGGAGGGGAAGAGCAGCAAGAGCTTTCGGGGCTGGGCCCTTCCCTGCGGGAGCAGGAGCCCGACGTTCGCCCCCCCGGAAAAGAGGCTCGGCGGCGGCCGACGGGCCCCGAGGTGTCCCGCCTCTGGCAAAGCCCGGAGCCCCAGCGCTGCGGGGCCTGCGGATAGGGCGCCAAGGGGAGGGGAAGAGCAGCAAGAGCTTTCGGGGCTGGGCCCTTCCCTGCGGGAGCAGGAGCCCGACGTTCCCCCCCCCGGAAAAGAGGCTCGGCGGCGGCCGACGGGCCCCGAGGTGTCCCGCCTCTGGCAAAGCCCGGAGCCCCAGCGCTGCGGGGCCTGCGGATAGGGCGCCAAGGGGAGGGGAAGAGCAGCAAGAGCTTTCGGGGCTGGGCCCTTCCCTGCGGGAGCAGGAGCCCGACGTTCGCCCCCCCGGAAAAGAGGCTCGGCGGCGGCCGACGGGCCCCGAGGTGTCCCGCCTCTGGCAAAGCCCGGAGCCCCAGCGCTGCGGGGCCTGCGGATAGGGCGCCAAGGGGAGGGGAAGAGCAGCAAGAGCTTTCGGGGCTGGGCCCTTCCCTGCGGGAGCAGGAGCCCGACGTTCGCCCCCCCGGAAAAGAGGCTCGGCGGCGGCCGACGGGCCCCGAGGTGTCCCGCCTCTGGCAAAGCCCGGAGCCCCAGCGCTGCGGGGCCTGCGCATAGGGCGCCAAGGGGAGGGGAAGAGCAGCAAGAGCTTTCGGGGCTGGGCCCTTCCCTGCGGGAGCAGGAGCCCGACGTTCGCCCCCCCGGAAAAGAGGCTCGGCGGCGGCCGACGGGCCCCGAGGTGTCCCGCCTCTGGCAAAGCCCGGAGCCCCAGCGCTGCGGGGCCTGCGGATAGGGCGCCAAGGGGAGGGGAAGAGCAGCAAGAGCTTTCGGGGCTGGGCCCTTCCCTGCGGGAGCAGGAGCCCGACGTTCGCCCCCCCGGAAAAGAGGCTCGGCGGCGGCCGACGGGCCCCGAGGTGTCCCGCCTCTGGCAAAGCCCGGAGCCCCAGCGCTGCGGGGCCTGCGGATAGGGCGCCAAGGGGAGGGGAAGAGCAGCAAGAGCTTTCGGGGCTGGGCCCTTCCCTGCGGGAGCAGGAGCCCGACGTTCGCCCCCCCGGAAAAGAGGCTCGGCGGCGGCCGACGGGCCCCGAGGTGTCCCGCCTCTGGCAAAGCCCGGAGCCCCAGCGCTGCGGGGCCTGCGCATAGGGCGCCAAGGGGAGGGGAAGAGCAGCAAGAGCTTTCGGGGCTGGGCCCTTCCCTGCGGGAGCAGGAGCCCGACGTTCGCCCCCCCGGAAAAGAGGCTCGGCGGCGGCCGACGGGCCCCGAGGTGTCCCGCCTCTGGCAAAGCCCGGAGCCCCAGCGCTGCGGGGCCTGCGGATAGGGCGCCAAGGGGAGGGGAAGAGCAGCAAGAGCTTTCGGGGCTGGGCCCTTCCCTGCGGGAGCAGGAGGCCGACGTTCGCCCCCCCGGAAAAGAGGCTCGGCGGCGGCCGACGGGCCCCGAGGTGTCCCGCCTCTGGCAAAGCCCGGAGCCCCAGCGCTGCGGGGCCTGCGGATAGGGCGCCAAGGGGAGGGGAAGAGCAGCAAGAGCTTTCGGGGCTGGGCCCTTCCCTGCGGGAGCAGGAGCCCGACGTTCGCCCCCCCGGAAAAGAGGCTCGGCGGCGGCCGACGGGCCCCGAGGTGTCCCGCCTCTGGCAAAGCCCGGAGCCCCAGCGCTGCGGGGCCTGCGGATAAGGTGCCAAGGGGAGGGGAAGAGCAGCAAGAGCTTTCGGGGCTGGGCCCTTCCCTGCGGGAGCAGGAGCCCGACGTTCGCCCCCCCGGAAAAGAGGCTCGGCGGCGGCCGACGGGCCCCGAGGTGTCCCGCCTCTGGCAAAGCCCGGAGCCCCAGCGCTGCGGGGCCTGCGGATAGGGCGCCAAGGGGAGGGGAAGAGCAGCAAGAGCTTTCGGGGCTGGGCCCTTCCCTGCGGGAGCAGGAGCCCGACGTTCGCCCCCCCGGAAAAGAGGCTCGGCGGCGGCCGACGGGCCCCGAGGTGTCCCGCCTCTGGCAAAGCCCGGAGCCCCAGCGCTGCGGGGCCTGCGGATAGGGCGCCAAGGGGAGGGGAAGAGCAGCAAGAGCTTTCGGGGCTGGGCCCTTCCCTGCGGGAGCAGGAGCCCGACGTTCGCCCCCCCGGAAAAGAGGCTCGGCGGCGGCCGACGGGCCCCGAGGTGTCCCGCCTCTGGCAAAGCCCGGAGCCCCAGCGCTGCGGGGCCTGCGGATAGGGCGCCAAGGGGAGGGGAAGAGCAGCAAGAGCTTTCGGGGCTGGGCCCTTCCCTGCGGGAGCAGGAGCCCGACGTTCCCCCCCCCGGAAAAGAGGCTCGGCGGCGGCCGACGGGCCCCGAGGTGTCCCGCCTCTGGCAAAGCCCGGAGCCCCAGCGCTGCGGGGCCTGCGGATAGGGCGCCAAGGGGAGGGGAAGAGCAGCAAGAGCTTTCGGGGCTGGGCCCTTCCCTGCGGGAGCAGGAGCCCGACGTTCGCCCTCCCGGAAAAGAGGCTCGGCGGCGGCCGAGGGGCCCCGAGGTGTCCCGCCTCTGGCAAAGCCCGGAGCCCCAGCGCTGCGGGGCCTGCGGATAGGGCGCCAAGGGGAGGGGAAGAGCAGCAAGAGCTTTCGGGGCTGGGCCCTTCCCTGCGGGAGCAGGAGCCCGACGTTCGCCCCCCCGGAAAAGAGGCTCGGCGGCGGCCGACGGGCCCCGAGGTGTCCCGCCTCTGGCAAAGCCCGGAGCCCCAGCGCTGTGGGGCCTGCGGATAGGGCGCCAAGGGGAGAGGAAGAGCAGCAAGAGCTTTCGGGGCTGGGCCCTTCCCTGCGGGAGCAGGAGCCCGACGTTCGCCCCCCCGGAAAAGAGGCTCGGCGGCGGCCGACGGGCCCCGAGGTGTCCCGCCTCTGGCAAAGCCCGGAGCCCCAGCGCTGCGGGGCCTGCGGATAGGGCGCCAAGGGGAGGGGAAGAGCAGCAAGAGCTTTCGGGGCTGGGCCCTTCCCTGCGGGAGCAGGAGCCCGACGTTCGCCCCCCCGGAAAAGAGGCTCGGCGGCGGCCGACGGGCCCCGAGGTGTCCCGCCTCTGGCAAAGCCCGGAGCCCCAGCGCTGCGGGGCCTGCGGATAGGGCGCCAAGGGGAGGGGAAGAGCAGCAAGAGCTTTTGGGGCTGGGCCCTTCCCTGCGGGAGCAGGAGCCCGACGTTCGCCCCCCCGGAAAAGAGGCTCGGCGGCGGCCGAGGGGCCCCGAGGTGTCCCGCCTCTGGCAAAGCCTGGAGCCCCAGCGCTGCGGGGCCTGCGGATAGGGCGCCAAGGGGAGGGGAAGAGCAGCAAGAGCTTTCGGGGCTGGGCCCTTCCCTGCGGGAGCAGGAGCCCGACGTTCCCCCCCCGGAAAAGAGGCTCGGCGGCGGCCGACGGGCCCCGAGGTGTCCCGCCTCTGGCAAAGCCCGGAGCCCCAGCGCTGCGGGGCCTGCGGATAGGGCGCCAAGGGGAGGGGAAGAGCAGCAAGAGCTTTCGGGGCTGGGCCCTTCCCTGCGGGAGCAGGAGCCCGACGTTCCCCCCCCCGGAAAAGAGGCTCGGCGGCGGCCGACGGGCTCCGAGGTGTCCCGCCTCTGGCAAAGCCCGGAGCCCCAGCGCTGCGGGGCCTGCGGATAAGGTGCCAAGGGGAGGGGAAGAGCAGCAAGAGCTTTCGGGGCTGGGCCCTTCCCTGCGGGAGCAGGAGCCCGACGTTCGCCCCCCCGGAAAAGAGGCTCGGCGGCGGCCGAGGGGCCCCGAGGTGTCCCGCCTCTGGCAAAGCCCGGAGCCCAAGCGCTGCGGGGCCTGCGGATAGGGCGCCAAGGGGAGGGGAAGAGCAGCAAGAGCTTTCGGGGCTGGGCCCTTCCCTGCAGGAGCAGGAGCCCGACGTTCGCCCCCCCGGAAAAGAGGCTTGGCCGCGGCCGACGGGTCCCGAGGTGTCCCGCCTCTGGCAAAGCCCGGAGCCCCAGCGCTGCGGGGCCTGCGGATAGGGCGCCAAGGGGAGGGGAAGAGCAGCAAGAGCTTTCGGGGCTGGGCCCTTCCCTGCGGGAGCAGGAGCCCGACGTTCGCCCCCCCGGAAAAGAGGCTCGGCGGCGGCCGACGGGCCCCGAGGTGTCCCGCCTCTGGCAAAGCCCGGAGCCCCAGCGCTGCGGGGCCTGCGGATAGGGCGCCAAGGGGAGGGGAAGAGCAGCAAGAGCTTTCGGGGCTGGGCCCTTCCCTGCGGGAGCAGGAGCTCGACGTTCGCCCCCCCGGAAAAGAGGCTCGGCGGCGGCCGAGGGGCCCCGAGGTGTCCCGCCTCTGGCAAAGCCCGGAGCCCCAGCGCTGCGGGGCCTGCGGATAGGGCGCCAAGGGGAGGGGAAGAGCAGCAAGAGCTTTCGGGGCTGGGCCCTTCCCTGCGGGAGCAGGAGCCCGACGTTCCCCCCCCCGGAAAAGAGGCTCGGCGGCGGCCGACGGGCCCCGAGGTGTCCCGCCTCTGGCAAAGCCCGGAGCCCCAGCGCTGCGGGGCCTGCGGATAGGGCGCCAAGGGGAGGGGAAGAGCAGCAAGAGCTTTCGGGGCTGGGCCCTTCCCTGCGGGAGCAGGAGCCCGACGTTCGCCCCCCCGGAAAAGAGGCTCGGCGGCGGCCGACGGGCCCCGAGGTGTCCCGCCTCTGGCAAAGCCCGGAGCCCAGCGCTGCGGGGCCTGCGGATAGGGCGCCAAGGGGAGGGGAAGAGCAGCAAGAGCTTTCGGGGCTGGGCCCTTCCCTGCGGGAGCAGGAGCCCGACGTTCCCCCCCCCGGAAAAGAGGCTCGGCGGCGGCCGACGGGCCCCGAGGTGTCCCGCCTCTGGCAAAGCCCGGAGCCCCAGCGCTGCGGGGCCTGCGGATAGGGCGCCAAGGGGAGGGGAAGAGCAGCAAGAGCTTTCGGGGCTGGGCCCTTCCCTGCGGGAGCAGGAGCCCGACGTTCGCCCCCCCCGGAAAAGAGGCTCGGCGGCGGCCGACGGGCCCCGAGGTGTCCCGCCTCTGGCAAAGCCCGGAGCCCCAGCGCTGCGGGGCCTGCGGATAGGGCGCCAAGGGGAGGGGAAGAGCAGCAAGAGCTTTCGGGGCTGGGCCCTTCCCTGCGGGAGCAGGAGCCCGACGTTCGCCCCCCCGGAAAAGAGGCTCGGCGGCGGCCGACGGGCCCCGAGGTGTCCCGCCTCTGGCAAAGCCCGGAGCCCCAGCGCTGCGGGGCCTGCGCATAGGGCGCCAAGGGGAGGGGAAGAGCAGCAAGAGCTTTCGGGGCTGGGCCCTTCCCTGCGGGAGCAGGAGCCCGACGTTCGCCCCCCCGGAAAAGAGGCTCGGCGGCGGCCGACGGGCCCCGAGGTGTCCCGCCTCTGGCAAAGCCCGGAGCCCCAGCGCTGCGGGGCCTGCGGATAGGGCGCCAAGGGGAGGGGAAGAGCAGCAAGAGCTTTCGGGGCTGGGCCCTTCCCTGCAGGAGCAGGAGCCCGACGTTCGCCCCCCCGGAAAAGAGGCTCGGCGGCGGCCGACGGGCCCCGAGGTGTCCCGCCTCTGGCAAAGCCCGGAGCCCCAGCACTGCGGGGCCTGCGGATAGGGCGCCAAGGGGAGGGGAAGAGCAGCAAGAGCTTTCGGGGCTGGGCCCTTCCCTGCGGGAGCAGGAGCCCGACGTTCGCCCCCACGGAAAAGAGGCTCGGCGGCGGCCGACGGGCCCCGAGGTGTCCCGCCTCTGGCAAAGCCCGGAGGCCCAGCGCTGCGGGGCCTGCGGATAGGGCGCCAAGGGGAGGGGAAGAGCAGCAAGAGCTTTCGGGGCTGGGCCCTTCCCTGCGGGAGCAGGAGCCCGACGTTCGCCCCCCCGGAAAAGAGGCTCGGCGGCGGCCGACGGGCCCCGAGGTGTCCCGCCTCTGGCAAAGCCCGGAGCCCCAGCGCTGCGGGGCCTGCGGATAGGGCGCCAAGGGGAGGGGAAGAGCAGCAAGAGCTTTCGGGGCTGGGCCCTTCCCTGCGGGAGCAGGAGCCCGACGTTCGCCCCCCCGGAAAAGAGGCTCAGCGGCGGCCGACGGGCCCCGAGGTGTCCCGCCTCTGGCAAAGCCCGGAGCCCCAGCGCTGCGGGGCCTGCGGATAGGGCGCCAAGGGGAGGGGAAGAGCAGCAAGAGCTTTCGGGGCTGGGCCCTTCCCTGCGGGAGCAGGAGCCCGACGTTCCCCCCCCCGGAAAAGAGGCTCGGCGGCGGCCGACGGGCCCCGAGGTGTCCCGCCTCTGGCAAAGCCCGGAGCCCCAGCGCTGCGGGGCCTGCGGATAAGGTGCCAAGGGGAGGGGAAGAGCAGCAAGAGCTTTCGGGGCTGGGCCCTTCCCTGCGGGAGCAGGAGCCCGACGTTCGCCCCCCCGGAAAAGAGGCTCGGCGGCGGCCGACGGGCCCCGAGGTGTCCCGCCTCTGGCAAAGCCCGGAGCCCCAGCGCTGCGGGGCCTGCGCATAGGGCGCCAAGGGGAGGGGAAGAGCAGCAAGAGCTTTCGGGGCTGGGCCCTTTCCTGCAGGAGCAGGAGCCCGACATTCGCCCCCCCGGAAAAGAGGCTCGGCGGCGGCCGACGGGCCCCGAGGTGTCCCGCCTCTGGCAAAGCCCGGAGCCCCAGCGCTGCGGGGCCTGCGGATAGGGCGCCAAGGGGAGGGGAAGAGCAGCAAGAGCTTTCGGGGCTGGGCCCTTCCCTGCGGGAGCAGGAGCCCGACGTTCGCCCCCCCGGAAAAGAGGCTCGGCGGCGGCCGACGGGCCCCGAGGTGTCCCGCCTCTGGCAAAGCCCGGAGCCCCAGCGCTGCGGGGCCTGCGGATAGGGCGCCAAGGGGAGGGGAAGAGCAGCAAGAGCTTTCGGGGCTGGGCCCTTCCCTGCGGGAGCAGGAGCCCGACGTTCGCCTCCCCGGAAAAGAGGCTCGGCGGCGGCCGACGGGCCCCGAGGTGTCCCGCCTCTGGCAAAGCCCGGAGCCCCAGCGCTGCGGGGCCTGCGCATAGGGCGCCAAGGGGAGGGGAAGAGCAGCAAGAGCTTTCGGGGCTGGGCCCTTCCCTGCGGGAGCAGGAGCCCGACGTTCGCCCCCCCGGAAAAGAGGCTCGGCGGCGGCCGACGGGCCCCGAGGTGTCCCGCCTCTGGCAAAGCCCGGAGCCCCAGCGCTGCGGGGCCTGCGGATAGGGCGCCAAGGGGAGGGGAAGAGCAGCAAGAGCTTTCGGGGCTGGGCCCTTCCCTGCGGGAGCAGGAGCCCGACGTTCGCCCCCCCGGAAAAGAGGCTCGGCGGCGGCCGACGGGCCCCGAGGTGTCCCGCCTCTGGCAAAGCCCGGAGCCCCAGCGTTGCGGGGCCTGCGGATAGGGCGCCAAGGGGAGGGGAAGAGCAGCAAGAGCTTTCGGGGCTGGGCCCTTCCCTGCGGGAGCAGGAGCCCGACGTTCGCCCCCCCGGAAAAGAGGCTCGGCGGCGGCCGAGGGGCCCCGAGGTGTCCCGCCTCTGGCAAAGCCCGGAGCCCCAGCGCTGCGGGGCCTGCGGATAGGGCGCCAAGGGGAGGGGAAGAGCAGCAAGAGCTTTCGGGGCTGGGCCCTTCCCTGCGGGAGCAGGAGCCCGACGTTCGCCCCCCCGGAAAAGAGGCTCGGCGGCGGCCGACGGGCCCCGAGGTGTCCCGCCTCTGGCAAAGCCCGGAGCCCCAGCGCTGCGGGGCCTGCGGATAGGGCGCCAAGGGGAGGGGAAGAGCAGCAAGAGCTTTCGGGGCTGGGCCCTTCCCTGCGGGAGCAGGAGCCCGACGTTCCCCCCCCCGGAAAAGAGGCTCGGCGGCGGCCGACGGGCCCCAAGATGTCCCGCCTCTGGCAAAGCCCGGAGCCCCAGCGCTGCGGGGCCTGCGGATAGGGCGCCAAGGGGAGGGGAAGAGCAGCAAGAGCTTTCGGGGCTGGGCCCTTCCCTGCGGGAGCAGGAGCCCGACGTTCGCCCCCCGAAAAGAGGTTCGGCGGCCGGCGACGGGCCCCGAGGTGTCCCGCCTCTGGCAAAGCCCGGAGCCCCAGCGCTGCGGGGCCTGCGGATAGGGGTCAAGGGGAGGGGAAGAGCAGCAAGAGCTTTCGGGGCTGGGCCCTTCCCTGCGGGAGCAGGAGCCCGACGTTCGCCCCCCCGGAAAAGAGGCTCGGCGGCGGCCGACGGGCCCCGAGGTGTCCCGCCTCTGGCAAAGCCCGGAGCCCCAGCGCTGCGGGGCCTGCGGATAGGGCGCCAAGGGGAGGGGAAGAGCAGCAAGAGCTTTCGGGGCTGGGCCCTTCCCTGCGGGAGCAGGAGCCCGACGTTCGCCCCCCCGGAAAAGAGGCTCGGCGGCGGCCGACGGGCCCCGAGGTGTCCCGCCTCTGGCAAAGCCCGGAGCCCCAGCGCTGCGGGGCCTGCGGATAGGGCGCCAAGGGGAGGGGAAGAGCAGCAAGAGCTTTCGGGGCTGGGCCCTTCCCTGCGGGAGCAGGAGCCCGACGTTCGCCCCCCCGGAAAAGAGGCTCGGCGGCGGCCGACGGGCCCCGAGGTGTCCCGCCTCTGGCAAAGCCCGGAGCCGCAGCGCTGCGGGGCCTGCGGATAGGGCGCCAAGGGGAGGGGAAGAGCAGCAAGAGCTTTCGGGGCTGGGCCCTTCCCTGCGGGAGCAGGAGCCCGACGTTCGCCCCCCCGGAAAAGAGGCTCAGCGGCGGCCGACGGGCCCCGAGGTGTCCCGCCTCTGGCAAAGCCCGGAGCCGCAGCGCTGCGGGGCCTGCGGATAGGGCGCCAAGGGGAGGGGAAGAGCAGCAAGAGCTTTCGGGGCTGGGCCCTTCCCTGCGGGAGCAGGAGCCCGACGTTCGCCCCCCCGGAAAAGAGGCTCGGCGGCGGCCGACGGGCCCCGAGGTGTCCCGCCTCTGGCAAAGCCCGGAGCCCCAGCGCTGCGGGGCCTGCGGATAGGGCGCCAAGGGGAGGGGAAGAGCAGCAAGAGCTTTCGGGGCTGGGCCCTTCCCTGCGGGAGCAGGAGCCCGACGTTCGCCCCCCCGGAAAAGAGGCTCGGCGGCGGCCGAGGGGCCCCGAGGTGTCCCGCCTCTGGCAAAGCCCGGAGCCCCAGCGCTGCGGGGCCTGCGGATAGGGCGCCAAGGGGAGGGGAAGAGCAGCAAGAGCTTTCGGGGCTGGGCCCTTCCCTGCGGGAGCAGGAGCCCGACGTTCGCCCCCCCGGAAAAGAGGCTCGGCGGCGGCCGACGGGCCCTGAGGTGTCCCGCCTCTGGCAAAGCCCGGAGCCCCAGCGCTGCGGGGCCTGCGCATAGGGCGCCAAGGGGAGGGGAAGAGCAGCAAGAGCTTTCGGGGCTGGGCCCTTCCCTGCGGGAGCAGGAGCCCGACGTTCCCCCCCCCGGAAAAGAGGCTCGGCGGCGGCCGACGGGCCCCAAGATGTCCCGCCTCTGGCAAAGCCCGGAGCCCCAGCGCTGCGGGGCCTGCGGATAGGGCGCCAAGGGGAGGGGAAGAGCAGCAAGAGCTTTCGGGGCTGGGCCCTTCCCTGCGGGAGCAGGAGCCCGACGTTCGCCCCCCCGGAAAAGAGGTTCGGCGGCGGCCGACGGGCCCCGAGGTGTCCCGCCTCTGGCAAAGCCCGGAGCCCCAGCGCTGCGGGGCCTGCGGATAGGGGTCAAGGGGAGGGGAAGAGCAGCAAGAGCTTTCGGGGCTGGGCCCTTCCCTGCGGGAGCAGGAGCCCGACGTTCGCCCCCCCGGAAAAGAGGCTCGGCGGCGGCCGACGGGCCCCGAGGTGTCCCGCCTCTGGCAAAGCCCGGAGCCCCAGCGCTGCGGGGCCTGCGGATAGGGCGCCAAGGGGAGGGGAAGAGCAGCAAGAGCTTTCGGGGCTGGGCCCTTCCCTGCGGGAGCAGGAGCCCGACGTTCGCCCCCCCGGAAAAGAGGCTCGGCGGCGGCCGACGGGCCCCGAGGTGTCCCGCCTCTGGCAAAGCCCGGAGCCCCAGCGCTGCGGGGCCTGCGGATAGGGCGCCAAGGGGAGGGGAAGAGCAGCAAGAGCTTTCGGGGCTGGGCCCTTCCCTGCGGGAGCAGGAGCCCGACGTTCGCCCCCCCGGAAAAGAGGCTCGGCGGCGGCCGACGGGCCCCGAGGTGTCCCGCCTCTGGCAAAGCCCGGAGCCGCAGCGCTGCGGGGCCTGCGGATAGGGCGCCAAGGGGAGGGGAAGAGCAGCAAGAGCTTTCGGGGCTGGGCCCTTCCCTGCGGGAGCAGGAGCCCGACGTTCGCCCCCCCGGAAAAGAGGCTCGGCGGCGGCCGACGGGCCCCGAGGTGTCCCGCCTCTGGCAAAGCCCGGAGCCCCAGCGCTGCGGGGCCTGCGGATAGGGCGCCAAGGGGAGGGGAAGAGCAGCAAGAGCTTTCGGGGCTGGGCCCTTCCCTGCGGGAGCAGGAGCCCGACGTTCGCCCCCCCGGAAAAGAGGCTCGGCGGCGGCCGACGGGCCCCGAGGTGTCCCGCCTCTGGCAAAGCCCGGAGCCCCAGCGCTGCGGGGCCTGCGGATAGGGCGCCAAGGGGAGGGGAAGAGCAGCAAGAGCTTTCGGGGCTGGGCCCTTCCCTGCGGGAGCAGGAGCCCGACGTTCGCCCCCCCGGAAAAGAGGCTCGGCGGCGGCCGACGGGCCCCGAGGTGTCCCGCCTCTGGCAAAGCCCGGAGCCCCAGCGCTGCGGGGCCTGCGGATAGGGCGCCAAGGGGAGGGGAAGAGCAGCAAGAGCTTTCGGGGCTGGGCCCTTCCCTGCGGGAGCAGGAGCCCGACGTTCGCCCCCCCGGAAAAGAGGCTCGGCGGCGGCCGACGGGCCCCGAGGTGTCCCGCCTCTGGCAAAGCCCGGAGCCCCAGCGCTGCGGGGCCTGCGGATAGGGCGCCAAGGGGAGGGGAAGAGCAGCAAGAGCTTTCGGGGCTGGGCCCTTCCCTGCGGGAGCAGGAGCCCGACGTTCGCCCCCCCGGAAAAGAGGCTCGGCGGCGGCCGACGGGCCCCGAGGTGTCCCGCCTCTGGCAAAGCCCGGAGCCCCAGCGCTGCGGGGCCTGCGGATAGGGCGCCAAGGGGAGGGGAAGAGCAGCAAGAGCTTTCGGGGCTGGGCCCTTCCCTGCGGGAGCAGGAGCCCGACGTTCGCCCCCCCGGAAAAGAGGCTCGGCGGCGGCCGACGGGCCCCGAGGTGTCCCGCCTCTGGCAAAGCCCGGAGCCCCAGCGCTGCGGGGCCTGCGGATAGGGCGCCAAGGGGAGGGGAAGAGCAGCAAGAGCTTTCGGGGCTGGGCCCTTCCCTGCGGGAGCAGGAGCCCGACGTTCGCCCCCCCGGAAAAGAGGCTCGGCGGCGGCCGACGGGCCCCGAGGTGTCCCGCCTCTGGCAAAGCCCGGAGCCCCAGCGCTGCGGGGCCTGCGGATAGGGCGCCAAGGGGAGGGGAAGAGCAGCAAGAGCTTTCGGGGCTGGGCCCTTCCCTGCGGGAGCAGGAGCCCGACGTTCGCCCCCCCGGAAAAGAGGCTCGGCGGCGGCCGACGGGCCCCGAGGTGTCCCGCCTCTGGCAAAGCCCGGAGCCCCAGCGCTGCGGGGCCTGCGGATAGGGCGCCAAGGGGAGGGGAAGAGCAGCAAGAGCTTTCGGGGCTGGGCCCTTCCCTGCGGGAGCAGGAGCCCGACGTTCGCCCCCCCGGAAAAGAGGCTCGGCGGCGGCCGACGGGCCCCGAGGTGTCCCGCCTCTGGCAAAGCCCGGAGCCCCAGCGCTGCGGGGCCTGCGGATAGGGCGCCAAGGGGAGGGGAAGAGCAGCAAGAGCTTTCGGGGCTGGGCCCTTCCCTGCGGGAGCAGGAGCCCGACGTTCGCCCCCCCGGAAAAGAGGCTCGGCGGCGGCCGACGGGCCCCGAGGTGTCCCGCCTCTGGCAAAGCCCGGAGCCCCAGCGCTGCGGGGCCTGCGGATAGGGCGCCAAGGGGAGGGGAAGAGCAGCAAGAGCTTTCGGGGCTGGGCCCTTCCCTGCGGGAGCAGGAGCCCGACGTTCGCCCCCCCGGAAAAGAGGCTCGGCGGCGGCCGACGGGCCCCGAGGTGTCCCGCCTCTGGCAAAGCCCGGAGCCCCAGCGCTGCGGGGCCTGCGGATAGGGCGCCAAGGGGAGGGGAAGAGCAGCAAGAGCTTTCGGGGCTGGGCCCTTCCCTGCGGGAGCAGGAGCCCGACGTTCGCCCCCCCGGAAAAGAGGCTCGGCGGCGGCCGACGGGCCCCGAGGTGTCCCGCCTCTGGCAAAGCCCGGAGCCCCAGCGCTGCGGGGCCTGCGGATAGGGCGCCAAGGGGAGGGGAAGAGCAGCAAGAGCTTTCGGGGCTGGGCCCTTCCCTGCGGGAGCAGGAGCCCGACGTTCGCCCCCCCGGAAAAGAGGCTCGGCGGCGGCCGACGGGCCCCGAGGTGTCCCGCCTCTGGCAAAGCCCGGAGCCCCAGCGCTGCGGGGCCTGCGGATAGGGCGCCAAGGGGAGGGGAAGAGCAGCAAGAGCTTTCGGGGCTGGGCCCTTCCCTGCGGGAGCAGGAGCCCGACGTTCGCCCCCCCGGAAAAGAGGCTCGGCGGCGGCCGACGGGCCCCGAGGTGTCCCGCCTCTGGCAAAGCCCGGAGCCCCAGCGCTGCGGGGCCTGCGGATAGGGCGCCAAGGGGAGGGGAAGAGCAGCAAGAGCTTTCGGGGCTGGGCCCTTCCCTGCGGGAGCAGGAGCCCGACGTTCGCCCCCCCGGAAAAGAGGCTCGGCGGCGGCCGACGGGCCCCGAGGTGTCCCGCCTCTGGCAAAGCCCGGAGCCCCAGCGCTGCGGGGCCTGCGGATAGGGCGCCAAGGGGAGGGGAAGAGCAGCAAGAGCTTTCGGGGCTGGGCCCTTCCCTGCGGGAGCAGGAGCCCGACGTTCGCCCCCCCGGAAAAGAGGCTCGGCGGCGGCCGACGGGCCCCGAGGTGTCCCGCCTCTGGCAAAGCCCGGAGCCCCAGCGCTGCGGGGCCTGCGGATAGGGCGCCAAGGGGAGGGGAAGAGCAGCAAGAGCTTTCGGGGCTGGGCCCTTCCCTGCGGGAGCAGGAGCCCGACGTTCGCCCCCCCGGAAAAGAGGCTCGGCGGCGGCCGACGGGCCCCGAGGTGTCCCGCCTCTGGCAAAGCCCGGAGCCCCAGCGCTGCGGGGCCTGCGGATAGGGCGCCAAGGGGAGGGGAAGAGCAGCAAGAGCTTTCGGGGCTGGGCCCTTCCCTGCGGGAGCAGGAGCCCGACGTTCGCCCCCCCGGAAAAGAGGCTCGGCGGCGGCCGACGGGCCCCGAGGTGTCCCGCCTCTGGCAAAGCCCGGAGCCCCAGCGCTGCGGGGCCTGCGGATAGGGCGCCAAGGGGAGGGGAAGAGCAGCAAGAGCTTTCGGGGCTGGGCCCTTCCCTGCGGGAGCAGGAGCCCGACGTTCGCCCCCCCGGAAAAGAGGCTCGGCGGCGGCCGACGGGCCCCGAGGTGTCCCGCCTCTGGCAAAGCCCGGAGCCCCAGCGCTGCGGGGCCTGCGGATAGGGCGCCAAGGGGAGGGGAAGAGCAGCAAGAGCTTTCGGGGCTGGGCCCTTCCCTGCGGGAGCAGGAGCCCGACGTTCGCCCCCCCGGAAAAGAGGCTCGGCGGCGGCCGACGGGCCCCGAGGTGTCCCGCCTCTGGCAAAGCCCGGAGCCCCAGCGCTGCGGGGCCTGCGGATAGGGCGCCAAGGGGAGGGGAAGAGCAGCAAGAGCTTTCGGGGCTGGGCCCTTCCCTGCGGGAGCAGGAGCCCGACGTTCGCCCCCCCGGAAAAGAGGCTCGGCGGCGGCCGACGGGCCCCGAGGTGTCCCGCCTCTGGCAAAGCCCGGAGCCCCAGCGCTGCGGGGCCTGCGGATAGGGCGCCAAGGGGAGGGGAAGAGCAGCAAGAGCTTTCGGGGCTGGGCCCTTCCCTGCGGGAGCAGGAGCCCGACGTTCGCCCCCCCGGAAAAGAGGCTCGGCGGCGGCCGACGGGCCCCGAGGTGTCCCGCCTCTGGCAAAGCCCGGAGCCCCAGCGCTGCGGGGCCTGCGGATAGGGCGCCAAGGGGAGGGGAAGAGCAGCAAGAGCTTTCGGGGCTGGGCCCTTCCCTGCGGGAGCAGGAGCCCGACGTTCGCCCCCCCGGAAAAGAGGCTCGGCGGCGGCCGACGGGCCCCGAGGTGTCCCGCCTCTGGCAAAGCCCGGAGCCCCAGCGCTGCGGGGCCTGCGGATAGGGCGCCAAGGGGAGGGGAAGAGCAGCAAGAGCTTTCGGGGCTGGGCCCTTCCCTGCGGGAGCAGGAGCCCGACGTTCGCCCCCCCGGAAAAGAGGCTCGGCGGCGGCCGACGGGCCCCGAGGTGTCCCGCCTCTGGCAAAGCCCGGAGCCCCAGCCCTGCGGGGCCTGCGGATAGGGCGCCAAGGGGAGGGGAAGAGCAGCAAGAGCTTTCGGGGCTGGGCCCTTCCCTGCGGGAGCAGGAGCCCGACGTTCGCCCCCCCGGAAAAGAGGCTCGGCGGCGGCCGACGGGCCCCGAGGTGTCCCGCCTCTGGCAAAGCCCGGAGCCCCAGCGCTGCGGGGCCTGCGGATAGGGCGCCAAGGGGAGGGGAAGAGCAGCAAGAGCTTTCGGGGCTGGGCCCTTCCCTGCGGGAGCAGGAGCCCGACGTTCGCCCCCCCGGAAAAGAGGCTCGGCGGCGGCCGACGGGCCCCGAGGTGTCCCGCCTCTGGCAAAGCCCGGAGCCCCAGCGCTGCGGGGCCTGCGGATAGGGCGCCAAGGGGAGGGGAAGAGCAGCAAGAGCTTTCGGGGCTGGGCCCTTCCCTGCGGGAGCAGGAGCCCGACGTTCGCCCCCCCGGAAAAGAGGCTCGGCGGCGGCCGACGGGCCCCGAGGTGTCCCGCCTCTGGCAAAGCCCGGAGCCCCAGCGCTGCGGGGCCTGCGGATAGGGCGCCAAGGGGAGGGGAAGAGCAGCAAGAGCTTTCGGGGCTGGGCCCTTCCCTGCGGGAGCAGGAGCCCGACGTTCGCCCCCCCGGAAAAGAGGCTCGGCGGCGGCCGACGGGCCCCGAGGTGTCCCGCCTCTGGCAAAGCCCGGAGCCCCAGCGCTGCGGGGCCTGCGGATAGGGCGCCAAGGGGAGGGGAAGAGCAGCAAGAGCTTTCGGGGCTGGGCCCTTCCCTGCGGGAGCAGGAGCCCGACGTTCGCCCCCCCGGAAAAGAGGCTCGGCGGCGGCCGACGGGCCCCGAGGTGTCCCGCCTCTGGCAAAGCCCGGAGCCCCAGCGCTGCGGGGCCTGCGGATAGGGCGCCAAGGGGAGGGGAAGAGCAGCAAGAGCTTTCGGGGCTGGGCCCTTCCCTGCGCGAGCAGGAGCCCGACGTTCGCCCCCCCGGAAAAGAGGCTCGGCGGCGGCCGACGGGCCCCGAGGTGTCCCGCCTCTGGCAAAGCCCGGAGCCCCAGCGCTGCGGGGCCTGCGGATAGGGCGCCAAGGGGAGGGGAAGAGCAGCAAGAGCTTTCGGGGCTGGGCCCTTCCCTGCGGGAGCAGGAGCCCGACGTTCGCCCCCCCGGAAAAGAGGCTCGGCGGCGGCCGACGGGCCCCGAGGTGTCCCGCCTCTGGCAAAGCCCGGAGCCCCAGCGCTGCGGGGCCTGCGGATAGGGCGCCAAGGGGAGGGGAAGAGCAGCAAGAGCTTTCGGGGCTGGGCCCTTCCCTGCGGGAGCAGGAGCCCGACGTTCGCCCCCCCGGAAAAGAGGCTCGGCGGCGGCCGACGGGCCCCGAGGTGTCCCGCCTCTGGCAAAGCCCGGAGCCCCAGCGCTGCGGGGCCTGCGGATAGGGCGCCAAGGGGAGGGGAAGAGCAGCAAGAGCTTTCGGGGCTGGGCCCTTCCCTGCGGGAGCAGGAGCCCGACGTTCGCCCCCCCGGAAAAGAGGCTCGGCGGCGGCCGACGGGCCCCGAGGTGTCCCGCCTCTGGCAAAGCCCGGAGCCCCAGCGCTGCGGGGCCTGCGGATAGGGCGCCAAGGGGACGGGAAGAGCAGCAAGAGCTTTCGGGGCTGGGCCCTTCCCTGCGGGAGCAGGAGCCCGACGTTCGTCCACCCGGAAAAGAGGCTCGGCGGCGGCCGACGGGCCCCGAGGTGTCCCGCCTCTGGCAAAGCCCGGAGCCCCAGCGCTGCGGGGCCTGCGGATAGGGCGCCAAGGGGAGGGGAAGAGCAGCAAGAGCTTTCGGGGCTGGGCCCTTCCCTGCGGGAGCAGGAGCCCGACGTTCGCCCCCCCGGAAAAGAGGCTCGGCGGCGGCCGAGGGGCCCCGAGGTGTCCCGCCTCTGGCAAAGCCCGGAGCCCCAGCGCTGCGGGGCCTGCGGATAGGGCGCCAAGGGGAGGGGAAGAGCAGCAAGAGCTTTCGGGGCTGGGCCCTTCCCTGCGGGAGCAGGAGCCCGACGTTCGCCCCCCCGGAAAAGAGGCTCGGCGGCGGCCGACGGGCCCCGAGGTGTCCCGCCTCTGGCAAAGCCCGGAGCCCCAGCGCTGCGGGGCCTGCGGATAGGGCGCCAAGGGGAGGGGAAGAGCAGCAAGAGCTTTCGGGGCTGGGCCCTTCCCTGCGGGAGCAGGAGCCCGACGTTCGCCCCCCCGGAAAAGAGGCTCGGCGGCGGCCGACGGGCCCCGAGGTGTCCCGCCTCTGGCAAAGCCCGGAGCCCCAGCACTGCGGGGCCTGCGGATAGGGCGCCAAGGGCAGGGGAAGAGCAGCAAGAGCTTTCGGGGCTGGGCCCTTCCCTGCGGGAGCAGGAGCCCGACGTTCGCCCCCCCGGAAAAGAGGCTCGGCGGCGGCCGAGGGGCCCCGAGGTGTCCCGCCTCTGGCAAAGCCCGGAGCCCCAGCGCTGCGGGGCCTGCGGATAGGGCGCCAAGGGGAGGGGAAAAGCAGCAAGAGCTTTCGGGGCTGGGCCCTTCCCTGCGGGAGCAGGAGCCCGACGTTCGCCCCCCCGGAAAAGAGGCTCGGCGGCGGCCGACGGGCCCCGAGGTGTCCCGCCTCTGGCAAAGCCCGGAGCCCCAGCGCTGCGGGGCCTGCGGATAGGGCGCCAAGGGGAGGGGAAGAGCAGCAAGAGCTTTCGGGGCTGGGCCCTTCCCTGCGGGAGCAGGAGCCCGACGTTCGCCCCCCCGGAAAAGAGGCTCGGCGGCGGCCGAGGGGCCCCGAGGTGTCCCGCCTCTGGCAAAGCCCGGAGCCCCAGCGCTGCGGGGCCTGCGGATAGGGCGCCAAGGGGAGGGGAAGAGCAGCAAGAGCTTTCGGGGCTGGGCCCTTCCCTGCGGGAGCAGGAGCCCGACGTTCGCCCCCCGGAAAAGAGGCTCGGCGGCGGCCGACGGGCCCCGAGGTGTCCCGCCTCTGGCAAAGCCCGGAGCCCCAGCGCTGCGGGGCCTGCGGATAGGGCGCCAAGGGGAGGGGAAGAGCAGCAAGAGCTTTCGGGGCTGGGCCCTTCCCTGCGGGAGCAGGAGCCCGACGTTCGCCCCCCCGGAAAAGAGGCTCGGCGGCGGCCGAGGGGCCCCGAGGTGTCCCGCCTCTGGCAAAGCCCGGAGCCCCAGCGCTGCGGGGCCTGCGGATAGGGCGCCAAGGGGAGGGGAAGAGCAGCAAGAGCTTTCGGGGCTGGGCCCTTCCCTGCGGGAGCAGGAGCCCGACGTTCGCCCCCCCGGAAAAGAGGCTCGGCGGCGGCCGAGGGGCCCCGAGGTGTCCCGCCTCTGGCAAAGCCCGGAGCCCCAGCGCTGCGGGGCCTGCGGATAGGGCGCCAAGGGGAGGGGAAGAGCAGCAAGAGCTTTCGGGGCTGGGCCCTTCCCTGCGGGAGCAGGAGCCCGACGTTCGCCCCCCCGGAAAAGAGGCTCGGCGGCGGCCGACGGGCCCCGAGGTGTCCCGCCTCTGGCAAAGCCCGGAGCCCCAGCCCTGCGGGGCCTGCGGATAGGGCGCCAAGGGGAGGGGAAGAGCAGCAAGAGCTTTCGGGGCTGGGCCCTTCCCTGCGGGAGCAGGAGCCCGACGTTCGCCCCCCCGGAAAAGAGGCTCGGCGGCGGCCGACGGGCCCCGAGGTGTCCCGCCTCTGGCAAAGCCCGGAGCCCCAGCGCTGCGGGGCCTGCGGATAGGGCGCCAAGGGGAGGGGAAGAGCAGCAAGAGCTTTCGGGGCTGGGCCCTTCCCTGCGGGAGCAGGAGCCCGACGTTCGCCCCCCCGGAAAAGAGGCTTGGCGGCGGCCGACGGGCCCCGAGGTGTCCCGCCTCTGGCAAAGCCCGGAGCCCCAGCGCTGCGGGGCCTGCGGATAGGGCGCCAAGGGGAGGGGAAGAGCAGCAAGAGCTTTCGGGGCTGGGCCCTTCCCTGCGGGAGCAGGAGCCCGACGTTCGCCCCCCCGGAAAAGAGGCTCGGCGGCGGCCGAGGGGCCCCGAGGTGTCCCGCCTCTGGCAAAGCCCGGAGCCCCAGCGCTGCGGGGCCTGCGGATAGGGCGCCAAGGGGAGGGGAAGAGCAGCAAGAGCTTTCGGGGCTGGGCCCTTCCCTGCGGGAGCAGGAGCCCGACGTTCGCCCCCCCGGAAAAGAGGCTCGGCGGCGGCCGACGGGCCCCGAGGTGTCCCGCCTCTGGCAAAGCCCGGAGCCCCAGCGCTGCGGGGCCTGCGGATAGGGCGCCAAGGGGAGGGGAAGAGCAGCAAGAGCTTTCGGGGCTGGGCCCTTCCCTGCGGGAGCAGGAGCCCGACGTTCGCCCCCCCGGAAAAGAGGCTGGGCGGCGGCCGACGGGCCCCGAGGTGTCCCGCCTCTGGCAAAGCCCGGAGCCCCAGCGCTGCGGGGCCTGCGGATAGGGCGCCAAGGGGAGGGGAAGAGCAGCAAGAGCTTTCGGGGCTGGGCCCTTCCCTGCGGGAGCAGGAGCCCGACGTTCGCCCCCCCGGAAAAGAGGCTCGGCGGCGGCCGACGGGCCCCGAGGTGTCCCGCCTCTGGCAAAGCCCGGAGCCCCAGCGCTGCGGGGCCTGCGGATAGGGCGCCAAGGGGAGGGGAAGAGCAGCAAGAGCTTTCGGGGCTGGGCCCTTCCCTGCGGGAGCAGGAGCCCGACGTTCGCCCCCCCGGAAAAGAGGCTCGGCGGCGGCCGACGGGCCCCGAGGTGTCCCGCCTCTGGCAAAGCCCGGAGCCCCAGCGCTGCGGGGCCTGCGGATAGGGCGCCAAGGGGAGGGGAAGAGCAGCAAGAGCTTTCGGGGCTGGGCCCTTC
Source organism: Buteo buteo (assembly GCF_964188355.1). NCBI lineage: Eukaryota > Metazoa > Chordata > Aves > Accipitriformes > Accipitridae > Buteo > Buteo buteo. The sequence goes on from NW_027439302.1 coordinate 68,933, forward strand.
CCTGCGGGAGCAGGAGCCCGACGTTCGCCCCCCCGGAAAAGAGGCTCGGCGGCGGCCGACGGGCCCCGAGGTGTCCCGCCTCTGGCAAAGCCCGGAGCCCCAGCGCTGCGGGGCCTGCGGATAGGGCGCCAAGGGGAGGGGAAGAGCAGCAAGAGCTTTCGGGGCTGGGCCCTTCCCTGCGGGAGCAGGAGCCCGACGTTCGCCCCCCCGGAAAAGAGGCTCGGCGGCGGCCGACGGGCCCCGAGGTGTCCCGCCTCTGGCAAAGCCCGGAGCCCCAGCGCTGCGGGGCCTGCGGATAGGGCGCCAAGGGGAGGGGAAGAGCAGCAAGAGCTTTCGGGGCTGGGCCCTTCCCTGCGGGAGCAGGAGCCCGACGTTCGCCCCCCCGGAAAAGAGGCTCGGCGGCGGCCGACGGGCCCCGAGGTGTCCCGCCTCTGGCAAAGCCCGGAGCCCCAGCGCTGCGGGGCCTGCGGATAGGGCGCCAAGGGGAGGGGAAGAGCAGCAAGAGCTTTCGGGGCTGGGCCCTTCCCTGCGGGAGCAGGAGCCCGACGTTCGCCCCCCCGGAAAAGAGGCTCGGCGGCGGCCGACGGGCCCCGAGGTGTCCCGCCTCTGGCAAAGCCCGGAGCCCCAGCGCTGCGGGGCCTGCGGATAGGGCGCCAAGGGGAGGGGAAGAGCAGCAAGAGCTTTCGGGGCTGGGCCCTTCCCTGCGGGAGCAGGAGCCCGACGTTCGCCCCCCCGGAAAAGAGGCTCGGCGGCGGCCGAGGGGCCCCGAGGTGTCCCGCCTCTGGCAAAGCCCGGAGCCCCAGCGCTGCGGGGCCTGCGGATAGGGCGCCAAGGGGAGGGGAAGAGCAGCAAGAGCTTTCGGGGCTGGGCCCTTCCCTGCGGGAGCAGGAGCCCGACGTTCGCCCCCCCGGAAAAGAGGCTCGGCGGCGGCCGAGGGGCCCCGAGGTGTCCCGCCTCTGGCAAAGCCCGGAGCCCCAGCGCTGCGGGGCCTGCGGATAGGGCGCCAAGGGGAGGGGAAGAGCAGCAAGAGCTTTCGGGGCTGGGCCCTTCCCTGCGGGAGCAGGAGCCCGACGTTCGCCCCCCCGGAAAAGAGGCTCGGCGGCGGCCGACGGGCCCCGAGGTGTCCCGCCTCTGGCAAAGCCCGGAGCCCCAGCGCTGCGGGGCCTGCGGATAGGGCGCCAAGGGGAGGGGAAGAGCAGCAAGAGCTTTCGGGGCTGGGCCCTTCCCTGCGGGAGCAGGAGCCCGACGTTCGCCCCCCCGGAAAAGAGGCTCGGCGGCGGCCGACGGGCCCCGAGGTGTCCCGCCTCTGGCAAAGCCCGGAGCCCCAGCGCTGCGGGGCCTGCGGATAGGGCGCCAAGGGGAGGGGAAGAGCAGCAAGAGCTTTCGGGGCTGGGCCCTTCCCTGCGGGAGCAGGAGCCCGACGTTCGCCCCCCCGGAAAAGAGGCTCGGCGGCGGCCGACGGGCCCCGAGGTGTCCCGCCTCTGGCAAAGCCCGGAGCCCCAGCGCTGCGGGGCCTGCGGATAGGGCGCCAAGGGGAGGGGAAGAGCAGCAAGAGCTTTCGGGGCTGGGCCCTTCCCTGCGGGAGCAGGAGCCCGACGTTCGCCCCCCCGGAAAAGAGGCTCGGCGGCGGCCGACGGGCCCCGAGGTGTCCCGCCTCTGGCAAAGCCCGGAGCCCCAGCGCTGCGGGGCCTGCGGATAGGGCGCCAAGGGGAGGGGAAGAGCAGCAAGAGCTTTCGGGGCTGGGCCCTTCCCTGCGGGAGCAGGAGCCCGACGTTCGCCCCCCCGGAAAAGAGGCTCGGCGGCGGCCGACGGGCCCCGAGGTGTCCCGCCTCTGGCAAAGCCCGGAGCCCCAGCGCTGCGGGGCCTGCGGATAGGGCGCCAAGGGGAGGGGAAGAGCAGCAAGAGCTTTCGGGGCTGGGCCCTTCCCTGCGGGAGCAGGAGCCCGACGTTCGCCCCCCCGGAAAAGAGGCTCGGCGGCGGCCGACGGGCCCCGAGGTGTCCCGCCTCTGGCAAAGCCCGGAGCCCCAGCGCTGCGGGGCCTGCGGATAGGGCGCCAAGGGGAGGGGAAGAGCAGCAAGAGCTTTCGGGGCTGGGCCCTTCCCTGCGGGAGCAGGAGCCCGACGTTCGCCCCCCCGGAAAAGAGGCTCGGCGGCGGCCGACGGGCCCCGAGGTGTCCCGCCTCTGGCAAAGCCCGGAGCCCCAGCGCTGCGGGGCCTGCGGATAGGGCGCCAAGGGGAGGGGAAGAGCAGCAAGAGCTTTCGGGGCTGGGCCCTTCCCTGCGGGAGCAGGAGCCCGACGTTCGCCCCCCCGGAAAAGAGGCTCGGCGGCGGCCGACGGGCCCCGAGGTGTCCCGCCTCTGGCAAAGCCCGGAGCCCCAGCGCTGCGGGGCCTGCGGATAGGGCGCCAAGGGGAGGGGAAGAGCAGCAAGAGCTTTCGGGGCTGGGCCCTTCCCTGCGGGAGCAGGAGCCCGACGTTCGCCCCCCCGGAAAAGAGGCTCGGCGGCGGCCGACGGGCCCCGAGGTGTCCCGCCTCTGGCAAAGCCCGGAGCCCCAGCGCTGCGGGGCCTGCGGATAGGGCGCCAAGGGGAGGGGAAGAGCAGCAAGAGCTTTCGGGGCTGGGCCCTTCCCTGCGGGAGCAGGAGCCCGACGTTCGCCCCCCCGGAAAAGAGGCTCGGCGGCGGCCGACGGGCCCCGAGGTGTCCCGCCTCTGGCAAAGCCCGGAGCCCCAGCGCTGCGGGGCCTGCGGATAGGGCGCCAAGGGGAGGGGAAGAGCAGCAAGAGCTTTCGGGGCTGGGCCCTTCCCTGCGGGAGCAGGAGCCCGACGTTCGCCCCCCCGGAAAAGAGGCTCGGCGGCGGCCGACGGGCCCCGAGGTGTCCCGCCTCTGGCAAAGCCCGGAGCCCCAGCGCTGCGGGGCCTGCGGATAGGGCGCCAAGGGGAGGGGAAGAGCAGCAAGAGCTTTCGGGGCTGGGCCCTTCCCTGCGGGAGCAGGAGCCCGACGTTCGCCCCCCCGGAAAAGAGGCTCGGCGGCGGCCGACGGGCCCCGAGGTGTCCCGCCTCTGGCAAAGCCCGGAGCCCCAGCGCTGCGGGGCCTGCGGATAGGGCGCCAAGGGGAGGGGAAGAGCAGCAAGAGCTTTCGGGGCTGGGCCCTTCCCTGCGGGAGCAGGAGCCCGACGTTCGCCCCCCCGGAAAAGAGGCTCGGCGGCGGCCGACGGGCCCCGAGGTGTCCCGCCTCTGGCAAAGCCCGGAGCCCCAGCGCTGCGGGGCCTGCGGATAGGGCGCCAAGGGGAGGGGAAGAGCAGCAAGAGCTTTCGGGGCTGGGCCCTTCCCTGCGGGAGCAGGAGCCCGACGTTCGCCCCCCCGGAAAAGAGGCTCGGCGGCGGCCGACGGGCCCCGAGGTGTCCCGCCTCTGGCAAAGCCCGGAGCCCCAGCGCTGCGGGGCCTGCGGATAGGGCGCCAAGGGGAGGGGAAGAGCAGCAAGAGCTTTCGGGGCTGGGCCCTTCCCTGCGGGAGCAGGAGCCCGACGTTCGCCCCCCCGGAAAAGAGGCTCGGCGGCGGCCGACGGGCCCCGAGGTGTCCCGCCTCTGGCAAAGCCCGGAGCCCCAGCGCTGCGGGGCCTGCGGATAGGGCGCCAAGGGGAGGGGAAGAGCAGCAAGAGCTTTCGGGGCTGGGCCCTTCCCTGCGGGAGCAGGAGCCCGACGTTCGCCCCCCCGGAAAAGAGGCTCGGCGGCGGCCGACGGGCCCCGAGGTGTCCCGCCTCTGGCAAAGCCCGGAGCCCCAGCGCTGCGGGGCCTGCGGATAGGGCGCCAAGGGGAGGGGAAGAGCAGCAAGAGCTTTCGGGGCTGGGCCCTTCCCTGCGGGAGCAGGAGCCCGACGTTCGCCCCCCCGGAAAAGAGGCTCGGCGGCGGCCGACGGGCCCCGAGGTGTCCCGCCTCTGGCAAAGCCCGGAGCCCCAGCGCTGCGGGGCCTGCGGATAGGGCGCCAAGGGGAGGGGAAGAGCAGCAAGAGCTTTCGGGGCTGGGCCCTTCCCTGCGGGAGCAGGAGCCCGACGTTCGCCCCCCCGGAAAAGAGGCTCGGCGGCGGCCGACGGGCCCCGAGGTGTCCCGCCTCTGGCAAAGCCCGGAGCCCCAGCGCTGCGGGGCCTGCGGATAGGGCGCCAAGGGGAGGGGAAGAGCAGCAAGAGCTTTCGGGGCTGGGCCCTTCCCTGCGGGAGCAGGAGCCCGACGTTCGCCCCCCCGGAAAAGAGGCTCGGCGGCGGCCGACGGGCCCCGAGGTGTCCCGCCTCTGGCAAAGCCCGGAGCCCCAGCGCTGCGGGGCCTGCGGATAGGGCGCCAAGGGGAGGGGAAGAGCAGCAAGAGCTTTCGGGGCTGGGCCCTTCCCTGCGGGAGCAGGAGCCCGACGTTCGCCCCCCCGGAAAAGAGGCTCGGCGGCGGCCGACGGGCCCCGAGGTGTCCCGCCTCTGGCAAAGCCCGGAGCCCCAGCGCTGCGGGGCCTGCGGATAGGGCGCCAAGGGGAGGGGAAGAGCAGCAAGAGCTTTCGGGGCTGGGCCCTTCCCTGCGGGAGCAGGAGCCCGACGTTCGCCCCCCCGGAAAAGAGGCTCGGCGGCGGCCGACGGGCCCCGAGGTGTCCCGCCTCTGGCAAAGCCCGGAGCCCCAGCGCTGCGGGGCCTGCGGATAGGGCGCCAAGGGGAGGGGAAGAGCAGCAAGAGCTTTCGGGGCTGGGCCCTTCCCTGCGGGAGCAGGAGCCCGACGTTCGCCCCCCCGGAAAAGAGGCTCGGCGGCGGCCGACGGGCCCCGAGGTGTCCCGCCTCTGGCAAAGCCCGGAGCCCCAGCGCTGCGGGGCCTGCGGATAGGGCGCCAAGGGGAGGGGAAGAGCAGCAAGAGCTTTCGGGGCTGGGCCCTTCCCTGCGGGAGCAGGAGCCCGACGTTCGCCCCCCCGGAAAAGAGGCTCGGCGGCGGCCGACGGGCCCCGAGGTGTCCCGCCTCTGGCAAAGCCCGGAGCCCCAGCGCTGCGGGGCCTGCGGATAGGGCGCCAAGGGGAGGGGAAGAGCAGCAAGAGCTTTCGGGACTGGGCCCTTCCCTGCGGGAGCAGGAGCCCGACGTTCGCCCCCCCGGAAAAGAGGCTCGGCGGCGGCCGACGGGCCCCGAGGTGTCCCGCCTCTGGCAAAGCCCGGAGCCCCAGCGCTGCGGGGCCTGCGGATAGGGCGCCAAGGGGAGGGGAAGAGCAGCAAGAGCTTTCGGGGCTGGGCCCTTCCCTGCGGGAGCAGGAGCCCGACGTTCGCCCCCCCGGAAAAGAGGCTCGGCGGCGGCCGACGGGCCCCGAGGTGTCCCGCCTCTGGCAAAGCCCGGAGCCCCAGCGCTGCGGGGCCTGCGGATAGGGCGCCAAGGGGAGGGGAAGAGCAGCAAGAGCTTTCGGGGCTGGGCCCTTCCCTGCGGGAGCAGGAGCCCGACGTTCGCCCCCCCGGAAAAGAGGCTCGGCGGCGGCCGACGGGCCCCGAGGTGTCCCGCCTCTGGCAAAGCCCGGAGCCCCAGCGCTGCGGGGCCTGCGGATAGGGCGCCAAGGGGAGGGGAAGAGCAGCAAGAGCTTTCGGGGCTGGGCCCTTCCCTGCGGGAGCAGGAGCCCGACGTTCGCCCCCCCGGAAAAGAGGCTCGGCGGCGGCCGAGGGGCCCCGAGGTGTCCCGCCTCTGGCAAAGCCCGGAGCCCCAGCGCTGCGGGGCCTGCGGATAGGGCGCCAAGGGGAGGGGAAGAGCAGCAAGAGCTTTCGGGGCTGGGCCCTTCCCTGCGGGAGCAGGAGCCCGACGTTCGCCCCCCCGGAAAAGAGGCTCGGCGGCGGCCGACGGGCCCCGAGGTGTCCCGCCTCTGGCAAAGCCCGGAGCCCCAGCGCTGCGGGGCCTGCGGATAGGGCGCCAAGGGGAGGGGAAGAGCAGCAAGAGCTTTCGGGGCTGGGCCCTTCCCTGCGGGAGCAGGAGCCCGACGTTCGCCCCCCCGGAAAAGAGGCTCGGCGGCGGCCGACGGGCCCCGAGGTGTCCCGCCTCTGGCAAAGCCCGGAGCCCCAGCGCTGCGGGGCCTGCGGATAGGGCGCCAAAGGGAGGGGAAGAGCAGCAAGAGCTTTCGGGGCTGGGCCCTTCCCTGCGGGAGCAGGAGCCCGACGTTCGCCCCCCCGGAAAAGAGGCTCGGCGGCGGCCGACGGGCCCCGAGGTGTCCCGCCTCTGGCAAAGCCCGGAGCCCCAGCGCTGCGGGGCCTGCGGATAGGGCGCCAAGGGGAGGGGAAGAGCAGCAAGAGCTTTCGGGGCTGGGCCCTTCCCTGCGGGAGCAGGAGCCCGACGTTCGCCCCCCCGGAAAAGAGGCTCGGCGGCGGCCGACGGGCCCCGAGGTGTCCCGCCTCTGGCAAAGCCCGGAGCCCCAGCGCTGCGGGGCCTGCGGATAGGGCGCCAAGGGGAGGGGAAGAGCAGCAAGAGCTTTCGGGGCTGGGCCCTTCCCTGCGGGAGCAGGAGCCCGACGTTCGCCCCCCCGGAAAAGAGGCTCGGCGGCGGCCGACGGGCCCCGAGGTGTCCCGCCTCTGGCAAAGCCCGGAGCCCCAGCGCTGCGGGGCCTGCGGATAGGGCGCCAAGGGGAGGGCAAGAGCAGCAAGAGCTTTCGGGGCTGGGCCCTTCCCTGCGGGAGCAGGAGCCCGACGTTCGCCCCCTGGAAAAGAGGCTCGGTGGTGGCCGACGGGCCCCGAGGTGTCCCGCCTCTGGCAAAGCCCGGAGCCCCAGCGCTGCGGGGCCTGCGGATAGGGCGCCAAGGGGAGGGGAAGAGCAGCAAGAGCTTTCGGGGCTGGGCCCTTCCCTGCGGGAGCAGGAGCCCGACGTTCGCCCCCCCGGAAAAGAGGCTCGGCGGCGGCCGACGGGCCCCGAGGTGTCCCGCCTCTGGCAAAGCCCGGAGCCCCAGCGCTGCGGGGCCTGCGGATAGGGCGCCAAGGGGAGGGGAAGAGCAGCAAGAGCTTTCGGGGCTGGGCCCTTCCCTGCGGGAGCAGGAGCCCGACGTTCGCCCCCCCGGAAAAGAGGCTCGGCGGCGGCCGACGGGCCCCGAGGTGTCCCGCCTCTGGCAAAGCCCGGAGCCCCAGCGCTGCGGGGCCTGCGGATAGGGCGCCAAGGGGAGGGGAAGAGCAGCAAGAGCTTTCGGGGCTGGGCCCTTCCCTGCGGGAGCAGGAGCCCGACGTTCGCCCCCCCGGAAAAGAGGCTCGGCGGCGGCCGACGGGCCCCGAGGTGTCCCGCCTCTGGCAAAGCCCGGAGCCCCAGCGCTGCGGGGCCTGCGGATAGGGCGCCAAGGGGAGGGGAAGAGCAGCAAGAGCTTTCGGGGCTGGGCCCTTCCCTGTGGGAGCAGGAGCCCGACGTTCGCCCCCCCGGAACGGAAAAGAGGCTCGGCGGCGGCCGAGGGGCCCCGAGGTGTCCCGCCTCTGGCAAAGCCCGGAGCCCCAGCGCTGCGGGGCCTGCGGATAGGGCGCCAAGGGGAGGGGAAGAGCAGCAAGAGCTTTCAGGGCTGGGCCCTTCCCTGCGGGAGCAGGAGCCCGACGTTCGCCCCCTGGAAAAGAGGCTCGGCGGCGGCCGACGGGCCCCGAGGTGTCCCGCCTCTGGCAAAGCCCGGAGCCCCAGCGCTGCGGGGCCTGCGGATAGGGCGCCAAGGGGAGGGGAAGAGCAGCAAGAGCTTTCGGGGCTGGGCCCTTCCCTGCGGGAGCAGGAGCCCGACGTTCGTCCCCCGGAAAAGAGGCTCGGCGGCGGCTAACGGGCCCCGAGGTGTCCCGCCTCTGGCAAAGCCCGGAGCCCCAGCGCTGCGGGGCCTGCGGATAGGGCGCCAAGGGGAGGGGAAGAGCAGCAAGAGCTTTCGGGGCTGGGCCCTTCCCTGCGGGAGCAGGAGCCCGACGTTCGCCCCCCGGAAAAGAGGCTCGGCGGCGGCCGACGGGCCCCGAGGTGTCCCGCCTCTGGCAAAGCCCGGAGCCCCAGCGCTGCGGGGCCTGCGGATAGGGCGCCAAGGGGAGGGGAAGAGCAGCAAGAGCTTTCGGGGCTGGGCCCTTCCCTGCGGGAGCAGGAGCCCGACGTTCGCACCCCCGGAAAAGAGGCTCGGCGGCGGCCGACGGGCCCCGAGGTGTCCCGCCTCTGGCAAAGCCCGGAGCCCCAGCGCTGCGGGGCCTGCGGATAGGGCGCCAAGGGGAGGGGAAGAGCAGCAAGAGCTTTCGGGGCTGGGCCCTTCCCTGCGGGAGCAGGAGCCCGACGTTCGCCCCCCCGGAAAAGAGGCTCGGCGGCGGCCGACGGGCCCCGAGGTGTCCCGCCTCTGGCAAAGCCCGGAGCCCCAGCGCTGCGGGGCCTGCGGATAGGGCGCCAAGGGGAGGGGAAGAGCAGCAAGAGCTTTCGGGGCTGGGCCCTTCCCTGCGGGAGCAGGAGCCCGACGTTCGCCCCCCCAGAAAAGAGGCTCGGTGGTGGCCGACGGGCCCCGAGGTGTCCCGCCTCTGGCAAAGCCCGGAGCCCCAGCGCTGCGGGGCCTGCGGATAGGGCGCCAAGGGGAGGGGAAGAGCAGCAAGAGCTTTCGGGGCTGGGCCCTTCCCTGCGGGAGCAGGAGCCCGACGTTCGCCCCCCCGGAAAAGAGGCTCGGCGGCGGCCGACGGGCCCCGAGGTGTCCCGCCTCTGGCAAAGCCCGGAGCCCCAGCGCTGCGGGGCCTGCGGATAGGGCGCCAAGGGGAGGGGAAGAGCAGCAAGAGCTTTCGGGGCTGGGCCCTTCCCTGCGGGAGCAGGAGCCCGACGTTCGCCCCCCCGGAAAAGAGGCTCGGCGGCGGCCGACGGGCCCCGAGGTGTCCCGCCTCTGGCAAAGCCCGGAGCCCCAGCGCTGCGGGGCCTGCGGATAGGGCGCCAAGGGGAGGGGAAGAGCAGCAAGAGCTTTCGGGGCTGGGCCCTTCCCTGCGGGAGCAGGAGCCCGACGTTCGCCCCCCCGGAAAAGAGGCTCGGCGGCGGCCGACGGGCCCCGAGGTGTCCCGCCTCTGGCAAAGCCCGGAGCCCCAGCGCTGCGGGGCCTGCGGATAGGGCGCCAAGGGGAGGGGAAGAGCAGCAAGAGCTTTCGGGGCTGGGCCCTTCCCTGCGGGAGCAGGAGCCCGACGTTCGCCCCCCCGGAAAAGAGGCTCGGCGGCGGCCGACGGGCCCCGAGGTGTCCCGCCTCTGGCAAAGCCCGGAGCCCCAGCGCTGCGGGGCCTGCGGATAGGGCGCCAAGGGGAGGGGAAGAGCAGCAAGAGCTTTCGGGGCTGGGCCCTTCCCTGCAGGAGCAGGAGCCCGACGTTCGCCCCCCCGGAAAAGAGGCTCGGCGGCGGCTGACGGGCCCCGAGGTGTCCCGCCTCTGGCAAAGCCCGGAGCCCCAGCGCTGCGGGGCCTGCGGATAGGGCGCCAAGGGGAGGGGAAGAGCAGCAAGAGCTTTCGGGGCTGGGCCCTTCCCTGCGGGAGCAGGAGCCCGACGTTCGCACCCCCGGAAAAGAGGCTCGGCGGCGGCCGACGGGCCCCGAGGTGTCCCGCCTCTGGCAAAGCCCGGAGCCCCAGCGCTGCGGGGCCTGCGGATAGGGCGCCAAGGGGAGGGGAAGAGCAGCAAGAGCTTTCGGGGCTGGGCCCTTCCCTGCGGGAGCAGGAGCCCGACGTTCGCCCCCCCGGAAAAGAGGCTCGGCGGCGGCCGACGGGCCCCGAGGTGTCCCGCCTCTGGCAAAGCCCGGAGCCCCAGCGCTGCGGGGCCTGCGGATAGGGCGCCAAGGGGAGGGGAAGAGCAGCAAGAGCTTTCGGGGCTGGGCCCTTCCCTGCGGGAGCAGGAGCCCGACGTTCGCCCCCCCGGAAAAGAGGCTCGGCGGCGGCCGACGGGCCCCGAGGTGTCCCGCCTCTGGCAAAGCCCGGAGCCCCAGCGCTGCGGGGCCTGCGGATAGGGCGCCAAGGGGAGGGGAAGAGCAGCAAGAGCTTTCGGGGCTGGGCCCTTCCCTGCGGGAGCAGGAGCCCGACGTTCGCCCCCCCAGAAAAGAGGCTCGGTGGTGGCCGACGGGCCCCGAGGTGTCCCGCCTCTGGCAAAGCCCGGAGCCCCAGCGCTGCGGGGCCTGCGGATAGGGCGCCAAGGGGAGGGGAAGAGCAGCAAGAGCTTTCGGGGCTGGGCCCTTCCCTGCGGGAGCAGGAGCCCGACGTTCGCCCCCCCGGAAAAGAGGCTCGGCGGCGGCCGACGGGCCCCGAGGTGTCCCGCCTCTGGCAAAGCCCGGAGCCCCAGCGCTGCGGGGCCTGCGGATAGGGCGCCAAGGGGAGGGGAAGAGCAGCAAGAGCTTTCGGGGCTGGGCCCTTCCCTGCGGGAGCAGGAGCCCGACGTTCGCCCCCCCGGAAAAGAGGCTCGGCGGCGGCCGACGGGCCCCGAGGTGTCCCGCCTCTGGCAAAGCCCGGAGCCCCAGCGCTGCGGGGCCTGCGGATAGGGCGCCAAGGGGAGGGGAAGAGCAGCAAGAGCTTTCGGGGCTGGGCCCTTCCCTGCGGGAGCAGGAGCCCGACGTTCGCCCCCCCGGAAAAGAGGCTCGGCGGCGGCCGACGGGCCCCGAGGTGTCCCGCCTCTGGCAAAGCCCGGAGCCCCAGCGCTGCGGGGCCTGCGGATAGGGCGCCAAGGGGAGGGGAAGAGCAGCAAGAGCTTTCGGGGCTGGGCCCTTCCCTGTGGGAGCAGGAGCCCGACGTTCGCCCCCCCGGAAAAGAGGCTCGGCGGCGGCCGAGGGGCCCCGAGGTGTCCCGCCTCTGGCAAAGCCCGGAGCCCCAGCGCTGCGGGGCCTGCGGATAGGGCGCCAAGGGGAGGGGAAGAGCAGCAAGAGCTTTCGGGGCTGGGCCCTTCCCTGTGGGAGCAGGAGCCCGACGTTCGCCCCCCCGGAAAAGAGGCTCGGCGGCGGCCGAGGGGCCCCGAGGTGTCCCGCCTCTGGCAAAGCCCGGAGCCCCAGCGCTGCGGGGCCTGCGGATAGGGCGCCAAGGGGAGGGGAAGAGCAGCAAGAGCTTTCAGGGCTGGGCCCTTCCCTGCGGGAGCAGGAGCCCGACGTTCGCCCCCCTGGAAAAGAGGCTCGGCGGCGGCCGACGGGCCCCGAGGTGTCCCGCCTCTGGCAAAGCCCGGAGCCCCAGCGCTGCGGGGCCTGCGGATAGGGCGCCAAGGGGAGGGCAAGAGCAGCAAGAGCTTTCGGGGCTGGGCCCTTCCCTGCGGGAGCAGGAGCCCGACGTTCGCCCCCCCGGAAAAGAGGCTCGGCGGCGGCTGACGGGCCCCGAGGTGTCCCGCCTCTGGCAAAGCCCGGAGCCCCAGCGCTGCGGGGCCTGCGGATAGGGCGCCAAGGGGAGGGGAAGAGCAGCAAGAGCTTTCGGGGCTGGGCCCTTCCCTGCGGGAGCAGGAGCCCGACGTTCGCCCCCCCGGAAAAGAGGCTCGGCGGCGGCCGACGGGCCCCGAGGTGTCCCGCCTCTGGCAAAGCCCGGAGCCCCAGCGCTGCGGGGCCTGCGGATAGGGCGCCAAGGGGAGGGGAAGAGCAGCAAGAGCTTTCGGGGCTGGGCCCTTCCCTGCGGGAGCAGGAGCCCGACGTTCGCACCCCCGGAAAAGAGGCTCGGCGGCGGCCGACGGGCCCCGAGGTGTCCCGCCTCTGGCAAAGCCCGGAGCCCCAGCGCTGCGGGGCCTGCGGATAGGGCGCCAAGGGGAGGGGAAGAGCAGCAAGAGCTTTCGGGGCTGGGCCCTTCCCTGCGGGAGCAGGAGCCCGACGTTCGCCCCCCCGGAAAAGAGGCTCGGCGGCGGCCGACGGGCCCCGAGGTGTCCCGCCTCTGGCAAAGCCCGGAGCCCCAGCGCTGCGGGGCCTGCGGATAGGGTGCCAAGGGGAGGGCAAGAGCAGCAAGAGCTTTCGGGGCTGGGCCCTTCCCTGCGGGAGCAGGAGCCCGACGTTCGCCCCCCCGGAAAAGAGGCTCGGCGGCGGCCGACGGGCCCCGAGGTGTCCCGCCTCTGGCAAAGCCCGGAGCCCCAGCGCTGCGGGGCCTGCGGATAGGGCGCCAAGGGGAGGGGAAGAGCAGCAAGAGCTTTCGGGGCTGGGCCCTTCCCTGCGGGAGCAGGAGCCCGACGTTCGCCCCCCCGGAAAAGAGGCTCGGCGGCGGCTGACGGGCCCCGAGGTGTCCCGCCTCTGGCAAAGCCCGGAGCCCCAGCGCTGCGGGGCCTGCGGATAGGGCGCCAAGGGGAGGGGAAGAGCAGCAAGAGCTTTCGGGGCTGGGCCCTTCCCTGCGGGAGCAGGAGCCCGACGTTCGCACCCCCGGAAAAGAGGCTCGGCGGCGGCCGACGGGCCCCGAGGTGTCCCGCCTCTGGCAAAGCCCGGAGCCCCAGCGCTGCGGGGCCTGCGGATAGGGCGCCAAGGGGAGGGGAAGAGCAGCAAGAGCTTTCGGGGCTGGGCCCTTCCCTGCGGGAGCAGGAGCCCGACGTTCGCCCCCCCGGAAAAGAGGCTCGGCGGCGGCCGACGGGCCCCGAGGTGTCCCGCCTCTGGCAAAGCCCGGAGCCCCAGCGCTGCGGGGCCTGCGGATAGGGCGCCAAGGGGAGGGGAAGAGCAGCAATATCTTTCGGGGCTGGGCCCTTCCCTGCGGGAGCAGGAGCCCGACGTTCGCCCCCCCGGAAAAGAGGCTCGGCGGCGGCCGACGGGCCCCGAGGTGTCCCGCCTCTGGCAAAGCCCGGAGCCCCAGCGCTGCGGGGCCTGCGGATAGGGCGCCAAGGGGAGGGGAAGAGCAGCAAGAGCTTTCGGGGCTGGGCCCTTCCCTGCGCGAGCAGGAGCCCGACATTCGCCCCCCCGGAAAAGAGGCTCGGCGGCGGCCGACGGGCCCCGAGGTGTCCCGCCTCTGGCAAAGCCCGGAGCCCCAGCGCTGCGGGGCCTGCGGATAGGGCGCCAAGGGGAGGGGAAGAGCAGCAAGAGCTTTCGGGGCTGGGCCCTTCCCTGCGCGAGCAGGAGCCCGACATTCGCCCCCCCGGAAAAGAGGCTCGGCGGCGGCCGACGGGCCCCGAGGTGTCCCGCCTCTGGCAAAGCCCGGAGCCCCAGCGCTGCGGGGCCTGCGGATAGGGCGCCAAGGGGAGGGGAAGAGCAGCAAGAGCTTTCGGGGCTGGGCCCTTCCCTGCGGGAGCAGGAGCCCGACGTTCGCCCCCCCGGAAAAGAGGCTCGGCGGCGGCCGACGGGCCCCGAGGTGTCCCGCCTCTGGCAAAGCCCGGAGCCCCAGCGCTGCGGGGCCTGCGGATAGGGCGCCAAGGGGAGGGGAAGAGCAGCAAGAGCTTTCGGGGCTGGGCCCTTCCCTGCGGGAGCAGGAGCCCGACGTTCGCCCCCCCGGAAAAGAGGCTCGGCGGCGGCCGACGGGCCCCGAGGTGTCCCGCCTCTGGCAAAGCCCGGAGCCCCAGCGCTGCGGGGCCTGCGGATAGGGCGCCAAGGGGAGGGCAAGAGCAGCAAGAGCTTTCGGGGCTGGGCCCTTCCCTGCGGGAGCAGGAGCCCGACGTTCGCCCCCCCAGAAAAGAGGCTCGGCGGTGGCCGACGGGCCCCGAGGTGTCCCGCCTCTGGCAAAGCCCGGAGCCCCAGCGCTGCGGGGCCTGCGGATAGGGCGCCAAGGGGAGGGGAAGAGCAGCAAGAGCTTTCGGGGCTGGGCCCTTCCCTGCGGGAGCAGGAGCCCGACGTTCGCCCCCCCGGAAAAGAGGCTCGGCGGCGGCCGACGGGCCCCGAGGTGTCCCGCCTCTGGCAAAGCCCGGAGCCCCAGCGCTGCGGGGCCTGCGGATAGGGCGCCAAGGGGAGGGGAAGAGCAGCAAGAGCTTTCGGGGCTGGGCCCTTCCCTGCGGGAGCAGGAGCCCGACGTTCGCCCCCCCGGAAAAGAGGCTCGGCGGCGGCCGACGGGCCCCGAGGTGTCCCGCCTCTGGCAAAGCCCGGAGCCCCAGCGCTGCGGGGCCTGCGGATAGGGCGCCAAGGGGAGGGGAAGAGCAGCAAGAGCTTTCGGGGCTGGGCCCTTCCCTGCGCGAGCAGGAGCCCGACATTCGCCCCCCCGGAAAAGAGGCTCGGCGGCGGCCGACGGGCCCCGAGGTGTCCCGCCTCTGGCAAAGCCCGGAGCCCCAGCGCTGCGGGGCCTGCGGATAGGGCGCCAAGGGGAGGGGAAGAGCAGCAAGAGCTTTCGGGGCTGGGCCCTTCCCTGCGGGAGCAGGAGCCCGACGTTCGCCCCCCCGGAAAAGAGGCTCGGCGGCGGCCGACGGGCCCCGAGGTGTCCCGCCTCTGGCAAAGCCCGGAGCCCCAGCGCTGCGGGGCCTGCGGATAGGGCGCCAAGGGGAGGGGAAGAGCAGCAAGAGCTTTCGGGGCTGGGCCCTTCCCTGCGGGAGCAGGAGCCCGACGTTCGCCCCCCCGGAAAAGAGGCTCGGCGGCGGCCGACGGGCCCCGAGGTGTCCCGCCTCTGGCAAAGCCCGGAGCCCCAGCGCTGCGGGGCCTGCGGATAGGGCGCCAAGGGGAGGGGAAGAGCAGCAAGAGCTTTCGGGGCTGGGCCCTTCCCTGCGGGAGCAGGAGCCCGACGTTCGCACCCCCGGAAAAGAGGCTCGGCGGCGGCCGACGGGCCCCGAGGTGTCCCGCCTCTGGCAAAGCCCGGAGCCCCAGCGCTGCGGGGCCTGCGGATAGGGCGCCAAGGGGAGGGGAAGAGCAGCAAGAGCTTTCGGGGCTGGGCCCTTCCCTGCGGGAGCAGGAGCCCGACGTTCGCCCCCCCGGAAAAGAGGCTCGGCGGCGGCCGACGGGCCCCGAGGTGTCCCGCCTCTGGCAAAGCCCGGAGCCCCAGCGCTGTGGGGCCTGCGGATAGGGCGCCAAGGGGAGGGGAAGAGCAGCAAGAGCTTTCGGGGCTGGGCCCTTCCCTGCGGGAGCAGGAGCCCGACGTTCGCCCCCCCGGAAAAGAGGCTCGGCGGCGGCCGACGGGCCCCGAGGTGTCCCGCCTCTGGCAAAGCCCGGAGCCCCAGCGCTGCGGGGCCTGCGGATAGGGCGCCAAGGGGAGGGGAAGAGCAGCAAGAGCTTTCGGGGCTGGGCCCTTCCCTGCGGGAGCAGGAGCCCGACGTTCGCCCCCCCGGAAAAGAGGCTCGGTGGCGGCCGACGGGCCCCGAGGTGTCCCGCCTCTGGCAAAGCCCGGAGCCCCAGCGCTGCGGGGCCTGCGGATAGGGCGCCAAGGGGAGGGGAAGAGCAGCAAGAGCTTTCGGGGCTGGGCCCTTCCCTGCGGGAGCAGGAGCCCGACGTTCGCCCCCCCGGAAAAGAGGCTCGGCGGCGGCCGACGGGCCCCGAGGTGTCCCGCCTCTGGCAAAGCCCGGAGCCCCAGCGCTGCGGGGCCTGCGGATAGGGCGCCAAGGGGAGGGGAAGAGCAGCAAGAGCTTTCGGGGCTGGGCCCTTCCCTGCGGGAGCAGGAGCCCGACGTTCGCCCCCCCGGAAAAGAGGCTCGGCGGCGGCCGACGGGCCCCGAGGTGTCCCGCCTCTGGCAAAGCCCGGAGCCCCAGCGCTGCGGGGCCTGCGGATAGGGCGCCAAGGGGAGGGGAAGAGCAGCAAGAGCTTTCGGGGCTGGGCCCTTCCCTGCGGGAGCAGGAGCCCGACGTTCGCCCCCCCGGAAAAGAGGCTCGGCGGCGGCCGACGGGCCCCGAGGTGTCCCGCCTCTGGCAAAGCCCGGAGCCCCAGCGCTGCGGGGCCTGCGGATAGGGCGCCAAGGGGAGGGGAAGAGCAGCAAGAGCTTTCGGGGCTGGGCCCTTCCCTGCGGGAGCAGGAGCCCGACGTTCGCCCCCCCGGAAAAGAGGCTCGGCGGCGGCCGACGGGCCCCGAGGTGTCCCGCCTCTGGCAAAGCCCGGAGCCCCAGCGCTGCGGGGCCTGCGGATAGGGCGCCAAGGGGAGGGGAAGAGCAGCAAGAGCTTTCGGGGCTGGGCCCTTCCCTGCGGGAGCAGGAGCCCGACGTTCGCCCCCCCGGAAAAGAGGCTCGGCGGCGGCCGACGGGCCCCGAGGTGTCCCGCCTCTGGCAAAGCCCGGAGCCCCAGCGCTGCGGGGCCTGCGGATAGGGCGCCAAGGGGAGGGGAAGAGCAGCAAGAGCTTTCGGGGCTGGGCCCTTCCCTGCGGGAGCAGGAGCCCGACGTTCGCCCCCCCGGAAAAGAGGCTCGGCGGCGGCCGACGGGCCCCGAGGTGTCCCGCCTCTGGCAAAGCCCGGAGCCCCAGCGCTGCGGGGCCTGCGGATAGGGCGCCAAGGGGAGGGGAAGAGCAGCAAGAGCTTTCGGGGCTGGGCCCTTCCCTGCGGGAGCAGGAGCCCGACGTTCGCCCCCCCGGAAAAGAGGCTCGGTGGCGGCCGACGGGCCCCGAGGTGTCCCGCCTCTGGCAAAGCCCGGAGCCCCAGCGCTGCGGGGCCTGCGGATAGGGCGCCAAGGGGAGGGGAAGAGCAGCAAGAGCTTTCGGGGCTGGGCCCTTCCCTGCGGGAGCAGGACCCCGACGTTCGCACCCCCGGAAAAGAGGCTCGGCGGCGGCCGACGGGCCCCGAGGTGTCCCGCCTCTGGCAAAGCCCGGAGCCCCAGCGCTGCGGGGCCTGCGGATAGGGCGCCAAGGGGAGGGGAAGAGCAGCAAGAGCTTTCGGGGCTGGGCCCTTCCCTGCGGGAGCAGGAGCCCGACGTTCGCCCCCCCGGAAAAGAGGCTCGGCGGCGGCCGAGGGGCCCCGAGGTGTCCCGCCTCTGGCAAAGCCCGGAGCCCCAGCGCTGCGGGGCCTGCGGATAGGGCGCCAAGGGGAGGGGAAGAGCAGCAAGAGCTTTCGGGGCTGGGCCCTTCCCTGCGGGAGCAGGAGCCCGACGTTCGCCCCCCCGGAAAAGAGGCTCGGCGGCGGCCGACGGGCCCCGAGGTGTCCCGCCTCTGGCAAAGCCCGGAGCCCCAGCGCTGCGGGGCCTGCGGATAGGGCGCCAAGGGGAGGGGAAGAGCAGCAAGAGCTTTCGGGGCTGGGCCCTTCCCTGCGGGAGCAGGAGCCCGACGTTCGCCCCCCCGGAAAAGAGGCTCGGCGGCGGCCGACGGGCCCCGAGGTGTCCCGCCTCTGGCAAAGCCCGGAGCCCCAGCGCTGCGGGGCCTGCGGATAGGGCGCCAAGGGGAGGGGAAGAGCAGCAAGAGCTTTCGGGGCTGGGCCCTTCCCTGCGGGAGCAGGACCCCGACGTTCGCCCCCCCGGAAAAGAGGCTCGGCGGCGGCCGACGGGCCCCGAGGTGTCCCGCCTCTGGCAAAGCCCGGAGCCCCAGCGATGCGGGGCCTGCGGATAGGGCGCCAAGGGGAGGGGAAGAGCAGCAAGAGCTTTCGGGGCCGGGCCCTTCCCTGCGGGAGCAGGAGCCCGACGTTCGCCCCCCCGGAAAAGAGGCTCGGCGGCGGCCGACGGGCCCCGAGGTGTCCCGCCTCTGGCAAAGCCCGGAGCCCCAGCGCTGCGGGGCCTGCGGATAGGGCGCCAAGGGGACGGGAAGAGCAGCAAGAGCTTTCGGGGCTGGGCCCTTCCCTGCGGGAGCAGGAGCCCGACGTTCGCCCCCCCGGAAAAGAGGCTCGGCGGCGGCCGACGGGCCCCGAGGTGTCCCGCCTCTGGCAAAGCCCGGAGCCCCAGCGCTGCGGGGCCTGCGGATAGGGCGCCAAGGGGAGGGGAAGAGCAGCAAGAGCTTTCGGGGCTGGGCCCTTCCCTGCGGGAGCAGGAGCCCGACGTTCGCCCCCCCGGAAAAGAGGCTCGGCGGCGGCTGACGGGCCCCGAGGTGTCCCGCCTCTGGCAAAGCCCGGAGCCCCAGCGCTGCGGGGCCTGCGGATAGGGCGCCAAGGGGAGGGGAAGAGCAGCAAGAGCTTTCAGGGCTGGGCCCTTCCCTGCGGGAGCAGGAGCCCGATGTTCGCCCCCCCGGAAAAGAGGCTCGGCGGCGGCCGACGGGCCCCGAGGTGTCCCGCCTCTGGCAAAGCCCAGAGCCCCAGCGCTGCGGGGCCTGCGGATAAGGCGCCAAGGGGAGGGGAAGAGCAGCAAGAGCTTTTGGGGCTGGGCCCTTCCCTGCGGGAGCAGGAGCCCGACGTTCGCCCCCCCGGAAAAGAGGCTCGGCGGCGGCCGACGGGCCCCGAGGTGTCCCGCCTCTGGCAAAGCCCGGAGCCCCAGCGCTGCGGGGCCTGCGGATAGGGCGCCAAGGGGAGGGGAAGAGCAGCAAGAGCTTTCGGGGCTGGGCCCTTCCCTGCGGGAGCAGGAGCCCGACGTTCGCCCCCCCGGAAAAGAGGCTCGGCGGCGGCCGACGGGCCCCGAGGTGTCCCGCCTCTGGCAAAGCCCGGAGCCCCAGCCCTGCGGGGCCTGCGGATAGGGCGCCAAGGGGAGGGGAAGAGCAGCAAGAGCTTTCGGGGCTGGGCCCTTCCCTGCGGGAGCAGGAGCCCGACGTTCGCCCCCCCGGAAAAGAGGCTCGGCGGCGGCCGACGGGCCCCGAGGTGTCCCGCCTCTGGCAAAGCCCGGAGCCCCAGCGCTGCGGGGCCTGCGGATAGGGCGCCAAGGGGAGGGGAAGAGCAGCAAGAGCTTTCGGGGCTGGGCCCTTCCCTGCGGGAGCAGGAGCCCGACGTTCGCCCCCCCGGAAAAGAGGCTCGGCGGCGGCCGACGGGCCCCGAGGTGTCCCGCCTCTGGCAAAGCCCGGAGCCCCAGCGCTGCGGGGCCTGCGGATAGGGCGCCAAGGGGAGGGGAAGAGCAGCAAGAGCTTTCGGGGCTGGGCCCTTCCCTGCGGGAGCAGGAGCCCGACGTTCGCCCCCCCGGAAAAGAGGCTCGGCGGCGGCCGAGGGGACCCGAGGTGTCCCACCTCTGGCAAAGCCCGGAGCCCCAGCGCTGCGGGGCCTGCGGATAGGGCGCCAAGGGGAGGGGAAGAGCAGCAAGAGCTTTCGGGGCTGGGCCCTTCCCTGCGGGAGCAGGAGCCCGACGTTCGCCCCCCCGGAAAAGAGGCTCGGCGGCGGCCGACGGGCCCCGAGGTGTCCCGCCTCTGGCAAAGCCAAGAGCCCCAGCGCTGCAGGGCCTGCGGATAGGGCGCCAAGGGGAGGGGAAGAGCAGCAAGAGCTTTCGGGGCTGGGCCCTTCCCTGCGGGAGCAGGAGCCCGACGTTCGCCCCCCCGGAAAAGAGGCTCGGCGGCGGCCGACGGGCCCCGAGGTGTCCCGCCTCTGGCAAAGCCCGGAGCCCCAGCGCTGCGGGGCCTGCGGATAGGGCGCCAAGGGGAGGGGAAGAGCAGCAAGAGCTTTCGGGGCTGGGCCCTTCCCTGCGGGAGCAGGAGCCCGACGTTCGCCCCCCCGGAAAAGAGGCTCGGCGGCGGCCGACGGGCCCCGAGGTGTCCCGCCTCTGGCAAAGCCCGGAGCCCCAGCGCTGCGGGGCCTGCGGATAGGGCGCCAAGGGGAGGGGAAGAGCAGCAAGAGCTTTCGGGGCTGGGCCCTTCCCTGCGGGAGCAGGAGCCCGACGTTCGCCCCCCCGGAAAAGAGGCTCGGCGGCGGCCGACGGGCCCCGAGGTGTCCCGCCTCTGGCAAAGCCCGGAGCCCCAGCGCTGCGGGGCCTGCGGATAGGGCGCCAAGGGGAGGGGAAGAGCAGCAAGAGCTTTCGGGGCTGGGCCCTTCCCTGCGGGAGCAGGACCCCGACGTTCGCCCCCCCGGAAAAGAGGCTCGGCGGCGGCCGACGGGCCCCGAGGTGTCCCGCCTCTGGCAAAGCCCGGAGCCCCAGCGATGCGGGGCCTGCGGATAGGGCGCCAAGGGGAGGGGAAGAGCAGCAAGAGCTTTCGGGGCCGGGCCCTTCCCTGCGGGAGCAGGAGCCCGACGTTCGCCCCCCCGGAAAAGAGGCTCGGCGGCGGCCGACGGGCCCCGAGGTGTCCCGCCTCTGGCAAAGCCCGGAGCCCCAGCGCTGCGGGGCCTGCGGATAGGGCGCCAAGGGGACGGGAAGAGCAGCAAGAGCTTTCGGGGCTGGGCCCTTCCCTGCGGGAGCAGGAGCCCGACGTTCGCCCCCCCGGAAAAGAGGCTCGGCGGCGGCCGACGGGCCCCGAGGTGTCCCGCCTCTGGCAAAGCCCGGAGCCCCAGCGCTGCGGGGCCTGCGGATAGGGCGCCAAGGGGAGGGGAAGAGCAGCAAGAGCTTTCGGGGCTGGGCCCTTCCCTGCGGGAGCAGGAGCCCGACGTTCGCCCCCCCGGAAAAGAGGCTCGGCGGCGGCTGACGGGCCCCGAGGTGTCCCGCCTCTGGCAAAGCCCGGAGCCCCAGCGCTGCGGGGCCTGCGGATAGGGCGCCAAGGGGAGGGGAAGAGCAGCAAGAGCTTTCAGGGCTGGGCCCTTCCCTGCGGGAGCAGGAGCCCGATGTTCGCCCCCCCGGAAAAGAGGCTCGGCGGCGGCCGACGGGCCCCGAGGTGTCCCGCCTCTGGCAAAGCCCAGAGCCCCAGCGCTGCGGGGCCTGCGGATAAGGCGCCAAGGGGAGGGGAAGAGCAGCAAGAGCTTTTGGGGCTGGGCCCTTCCCTGCGGGAGCAGGAGCCCGACGTTCGCCCCCCCGGAAAAGAGGCTCGGCGGCGGCCGACGGGCCCCGAGGTGTCCCGCCTCTGGCAAAGCCCGGAGCCCCAGCGCTGCGGGGCCTGCGGATAGGGCGCCAAGGGGAGGGGAAGAGCAGCAAGAGCTTTCGGGGCTGGGCCCTTCCCTGCGGGAGCAGGAGCCCGACGTTCGCCCCCCCGGAAAAGAGGCTCGGCGGCGGCCGACGGGCCCCGAGGTGTCCCGCCTCTGGCAAAGCCCGGAGCCCCAGCCCTGCGGGGCCTGCGGATAGGGCGCCAAGGGGAGGGGAAGAGCAGCAAGAGCTTTCGGGGCTGGGCCCTTCCCTGCGGGAGCAGGAGCCCGACGTTCGCCCCCCCGGAAAAGAGGCTCGGCGGCGGCCGACGGGCCCCGAGGTGTCCCGCCTCTGGCAAAGCCCGGAGCCCCAGCGCTGCGGGGCCTGCGGATAGGGCGCCAAGGGGAGGGGAAGAGCAGCAAGAGCTTTCGGGGCTGGGCCCTTCCCTGCGGGAGCAGGAGCCCGACGTTCGCCCCCCCGGAAAAGAGGCTCGGCGGCGGCCGACGGGCCCCGAGGTGTCCCGCCTCTGGCAAAGCCCGGAGCCCCAGCGCTGCGGGGCCTGCGGATAGGGCGCCAAGGGGAGGGGAAGAGCAGCAAGAGCTTTCGGGGCTGGGCCCTTCCCTGCGGGAGCAGGAGCCCGACGTTCGCCCCCCCGGAAAAGAGGCTCGGCGGCGGCCGAGGGGACCCGAGGTGTCCCACCTCTGGCAAAGCCCGGAGCCCCAGCGCTGCGGGGCCTGCGGATAGGGCGCCAAGGGGAGGGGAAGAGCAGCAAGAGCTTTCGGGGCTGGGCCCTTCCCTGCGGGAGCAGGAGCCCGACGTTCGCCCCCCCGGAAAAGAGGCTCGGCGGCGGCCGACGGGCCCCGAGGTGTCCCGCCTCTGGCAAAGCCAAGAGCCCCAGCGCTGCAGGGCCTGCGGATAGGGCGCCAAGGGGAGGGGAAGAGCAGCAAGAGCTTTCGGGGCTGGGCCCTTCCCTGCGGGAGCAGGAGCCCGACGTTCGCCCCCCCGGAAAAGAGGCTCGGCGGCGGCCGACGGGCCCCGAGGTGTCCCGCCTCTGGCAAAGCCCGGAGCCCCAGCGCTGCGGGGCCTGCGGATAGGGCGCCAAGGGGAGGGGAAGAGCAGCAAGAGCTTTCGGGGCTGGGCCCTTCCCTGCGGGAGCAGGAGCCCGACGTTCGCCCCCCCGGAAAAGAGGCTCGGCGGCGGCCGACGGGCCCCGAGGTGTCCCGCCTCTGGCAAAGCCCGGAGCCCCAGCGCTGCGGGGCCTGCGGATAGGGCGCCAAGGGGAGGGGAAGAGCAGCAAGAGCTTTCGGGGCTGGGCCCTTCCCTGCGGGAGCAGGAGCCCGACGTTCGCCCCCCCGGAAAAGAGGCTCGGCGGCGGCCGACGGGCCCCGAGGTGTCCCGCCTCTGGCAAAGCCCGGAGCCCCAGCGCTGCGGGGCCTGCGGATAGGGCGCCAAGGGGAGGGGAAGAGCAGCAAGAGCTTTCGGGGCTGGGCCCTTCCCTGCGGGAGCAGGAGCCCGACGTTCGCCCCCCCGGAAAAGAGGCTCGGCGGCGGCCGAGGGGACCCGAGGTGTCCCACCTCTGGCAAAGCCCGGAGCCCCAGCGCTGCGGGGCCTGCGGATAGGGCGCCAAGGGGAGGGGAAGAGCAGCAAGAGCTTTCGGGGCTGGGCCCTTCCCTGCGGGAGCAGGAGCCCGACGTTCGCCCCCCCGGAAAAGAGGCTCGGCGGCGGCCGAGGGGCCCCGAGGTGTCCCGCCTCTGGCAAAGCCAAGAGCCCCAGCGCTGCGGGGCCTGCGGATAGGGCGCCAAGGGGAGGGGAAGAGCAGCAAGAGCTTTCGGGGCTGGGCCCTTCCCTGCGGGAGCAGGAGCCCGACGTTCGCCCCCCCGGAAAAGAGGCTCGGCGGCGGCCGACGGGCCCCGAGGTGTCCCGCCTCTGGCAAAGCCCGGAGCCCCAGCGCTGCGGGGCCTGCGGATAGGGCGCCAAGGGGAGGGGAAGAGCAGCAAGAGCTTTCGGGGCTGGGCCCTTCCCTGCGGGAGCAGGAGCCCGACGTTCGCCCCCCCGGAAAAGAGGCTCGGCGGCGGCCGACGGGCCCCGAGGTGTCCCGCCTCTGGCAAAGCCCGGAGCCCCAGCGCTGCGGGGCCTGCGGATAGGGCGCCAAGGGGAGGGGAAGAGCAGCAAGAGCTTTCGGGGCTGGGCCCTTCCCTGCGGGAGCAGGAGCCCGACGTTCGCACCCCCGGAAAAGAGGCTCGGCGGCGGCCGAGGGGCCCCGAGGTGTCCCGCCTCTGGCAAAGCCCGGAGCCCCAGCGCTGCGGGGCCTGCGGATAGGGCGCCAAGGGGAGGGGAAGAGCAGCAAGAGCTTTCGGGGCTGGGCCCTTCCCTGCGGGAGCAGGAGCCCGACGTTCGCCCCCCCGGAAAAGAGGCTCGGCGGCGGCCGACGGGCCCCGAGGTGTCCCGCCTCTGGCAAAGCCCGGAGCCCCAGCCCTGCGGGGCCTGCGGATAGGGCGCCAAGGGGAGGGGAAGAGCAGCAAGAGCTTTCGGGGCTGGGCCCTTCCCTGCGGGAGCAGGAGCCCGACGTTCGCCCCCCCGGAAAAGAGGCTCGGCGGCGGCCGACGGGCCCCGAGGTGTCCCGCCTCTGGCAAAGCCCGGAGCCCCAGCGCTGCGGGGCCTGTGGATAGGGCGCCAAGGGGAGGGGAAGAGCAGCAAGAGCTTTCGGGGCTGGGCCCTTCCCTGCGGGAGCAGGAGCCCGACGTTCGCCCCCCCGGAAAAGAGGCTCGGCGGCGGCCGACGGGCCCCGAGGTGTCCCGCCTCTGGCAAAGCCCGGAGCCCCAGCGCTGCGGGGCCTGCGGATAAGGTGCCAAGGGGAGGGGAAGAGCAGCAAGAGCTTTCGGGGCTGGGCCCTTCCCTGCGGGAGCAGGAGCCCGACGTTCGCCCCCCCGGAAAAGAGGCTCGGCGGTGGCCGACGGGCCCCGAGGTGTCCCGCCTCTGGCAAAGCCCGGAGCCCCAGCGCTGCGGGGCCTGCGGATAGGGCGCCAAGGGGAGGGGAAGAGCAGCAAGAGCTTTCGGGGCTGGGCCCTTCCCTGCGGGAGCAGGAGCCCGACGTTCGCCCCCCCGGAAAAGAGGCTCGGCGGCGGCCGACGGGCCCCGAGGTGTCCCGCCTCTGGCAAAGCCCGGAGCCCCAGCGCTGCGGGGCCTGCGGATAAGGTGCCAAGGGGAGGGGAAGAGCAGCAAGAGCTTTCGGGGCTGGGCCCTTCCCTGCGGGAGCAGGAGCCCGACGTTCGCCCCCCCGGAAAAGAGGCTCGGCGGCGGCCGACGGGCCCCGAGGTGTCCCGCCTCTGGCAAAGCCCGGAGCCCCAGCGCTGCGGGGCCTGCGGATAGGGCGCCAAGGGGAGGGGAAGAGCAGCAAGAGCTTTCGGGGCTGGGCCCTTCCCTGCGGGAGCAGGAGCCCGACGTTCGCCCCCCCGGAAAAGAGGCTCGGCGGCGGCCGACGGGCCCCGAGGTGTCCCGCCTCTGGCAAAGCCCGGAGCCCCAGCGCTGCGGGGCCTGCGGATAGGGCGCCAAGGGGAGGGGAAGAGCAGCAAGAGCTTTCGGGGCTGGGCCCTTCCCTGCGGGAGCAGGAGCCCGACGTTCGCCCCCCCGGAAAAGAGGCTCGGCGGCGGCCGAGGGGCCCCGAGGTGTCCCGCCTCTGGCAAAGCCCGGAGCCCCAGCGCTGCGGGGCCTGCGGATAGGGCGCCAAGGGGAGGGGAAGAGCAGCAAGAGCTTTCGGGGCTGGGCCCTTCCCTGCGGGAGCAGGAGCCCGACGTTCGCCCCCCCGGAAAAGAGGCTCGGCGGCGGCCGACGGGCCCCGAGGTGTCCCGCCTCTGGCAAAGCCCGGAGCCCCAGCGCTGCGGGGCCTGCGGATAGGGCGCCAAGGGGAGGGGAAGAGCAGCAAGAGCTTTCGGGGCTGGGCCCTTCCCTGCGGGAGCAGGAGCCCGACGTTCGCACCCCCGGAAAAGAGGCTCGGCGGCGGCCGAGGGGCCCCGAGGTGTCCCGCCTCTGGCAAAGCCCGGAGCCCCAGCGCTGCGGGGCCTGCGGATAGGGCGCCAAGGGGAGGGGAAGAGCAGCAAGAGCTTTCGGGGCTGGGCCCTTCCCTGCGGGAGCAGGAGCCCGACGTTCGCCCCCCCGGAAAAGAGGCTCGGCGGCGGCCGACGGGCCCCGAGGTGTCCCGCCTCTGGCAAAGCCCGGAGCCCCAGCCCTGCGGGGCCTGCGGATAGGGCGCCAAGGGGAGGGGAAGAGCAGCAAGAGCTTTCGGGGCTGGGCCCTTCCCTGCGGGAGCAGGAGCCCGACGTTCGCCCCCCCGGAAAAGAGGCTCGGCGGCGGCCGACGGGCCCCGAGGTGTCCCGCCTCTGGCAAAGCCCGGAGCCCCAGCGCTGCGGGGCCTGTGGATAGGGCGCCAAGGGGAGGGGAAGAGCAGCAAGAGCTTTCGGGGCTGGGCCCTTCCCTGCGGGAGCAGGAGCCCGACGTTCGCCCCCCCGGAAAAGAGGCTCGGCGGCGGCCGACGGGCCCCGAGGTGTCCCGCCTCTGGCAAAGCCCGGAGCCCCAGCGCTGCGGGGCCTGCGGATAAGGTGTCAAGGGGAGGGGAAGAGCAGCAAGAGCTTTCGGGGCTGGGCCCTTCCCTGTGGGAGCAGGAGCCCGACGTTCGCCCCCCCGGAAAAGAGGCTCGGCGGCGGCCGACGGGCCCCGAGGTGTCCCGCCTCTGGCAAAGCCCGGAGCCCCAGCGCTGCGGGGCCTGCGGATAGGGCGCCAAGGGGAGGGGAAGAGCAGCAAGAGCTTTTGGGGCTGGGCCCTTCCCTGCGGGAGCAGGAGCCCGACGTTCGCCCCCCCGGAAAAGAGGCTCGGCGGCGGCCGACGGGCCCCGAGGTGTCCCGCCTCTGGCAAAGCCCGGAGCCCCAGCGCTGCGGGGCCTGCGGATAGGGCGCCAAGGGGAGGGGAAGAGCAGCAAGAGCTTTCGGGGCTGGGCCCTTCCCTGCGGGAGCAGGAGCCCGACGTTCGCCCCCCCGGAAAAGAGGCTCGGCGGCGGCCGACGGGCCCCGAGGTGTCCCGCCTCTGGCAAAGCCCGGAGCCCCAGCGCTGCGGGGCCTGCGGATAGGGCGCCAAGGGGAGGGGAAGAGCAGCAAGAGCTTTCGGGGCTGGGCCCTTCCCTGCGGGAGCAGGAGCCCGACGTTCGCCCCCCCGGAAAAGAGGCTCGGCGGCGGCCGACGGGCCCCGAGGTGTCCCGCCTCTGGCAAAGCCCGGAGCCCCAGCGCTGCGGGGCCTGCGGATAGGGCGCCAAGGGGAGGGGAAGAGCAGCAAGAGCTTTCGGGGCTGGGCCCTTCCCTGCGGGAGCAGGAGCCCGACGTTCGCCCCCCCGGAAAAGAGGCTCGGCGGCGGCCGAGGGGCCCCGAGGTGTCCCGCCTCTGGCAAAGCCCGGAGCCCCAGCGCTGCGGGGCCTGCGGATAGGGCGCCAAGGGGAGGGGAAGAGCAGCAAGAGCTTTCGGGGCTGGGCCCTTCCCTGCGGGAGCAGGAGCCCGACGTTCGCCCCCCCGGAAAAGAGGCTCGGCGGCGGCCGAGGGGACCCGAGGTGTCCCACCTCTGGCAAAGCCCGGAGCCCCAGCGCTGCGGGGCCTGCGGATAGGGCGCCAAGGGGAGGGGAAGAGCAGCAAGAGCTTTCGGGGCTGGGCCCTTCCCTGCGGGAGCAGGAGCCCGACGTTCGCCCCCCCGGAAAAGAGGCTCGGCGGCGGCCGACGGGCCCCGAGGTGTCCCGCCTCTGGCAAAGCCAAGAGCCCCAGCGCTGCGGGGCCTGCGGATAGGGCGCCAAGGGGAGGGGAAGAGCAGCAAGAGCTTTCGGGGCTGGGCCCTTCCCTGCGGGAGCAGGAGCCCGACGTTCGCCCCCCCGGAAAAGAGGCTCGGCGGCGGCCGACGGGCCCCGAGGTGTCCCGCCTCTGGCAAAGCCCGGAGCCCCAGCGCTGCGGGGCCTGCGGATAGGGCGCCAAGGGGAGGGGAAGAGCAGCAAGAGCTTTCGGGGCTGGGCCCTTCCCTGCGGGAGCAGGAGCCCGACGTTCGCCCCCCCGGAAAAGAGGCTCGGCGGCGGCCGACGGGCCCCGAGGTGTCCCGCCTCTGGCAAAGCCCGGAGCCCCAGCGATGCGGGGCCTGCGGATAGGGCGCCAAGGGGAGGGGAAGAGCAGCAAGAGCTTTCGGGGCTGGGCCCTTCCCTGCGGGAGCAGGAGCCCGACGTTCGCACCCCCGGAAAAGAGGCTCGGCGGCGGCCGAGGGGCCCCGAGGTGTCCCGCCTCTGGCAAAGCCCGGAGCCCCAGCGCTGCGGGGCCTGCGGATAGGGCGCCAAGGGGAGGGGAAGAGCAGCAAGAGCTTTCGGGGCTGGGCCCTTCCCTGTGGGAGCAGGAGCCCGACGTTCGCCCCCCCGGAAAAGAGGCTCGGCGGCGGCCGACGGGCCCCGAGGTGTCCCGCCTCTGGCAAAGCCCGGAGCCCCAGCCCTGCGGGGCCTGCGGATAGGGCGCCAAGGGGAGGGGAAGAGCAGCAAGAGCTTTCGGGGCTGGGCCCTTCCCTGCGGGAGCAGGAGCCCGACGTTCGCCCCCCCGGAAAAGAGGCTCGGCGGCGGCCGACGGGCCCCGAGGTGTCCCGCCTCTGGCAAAGCCCGGAGCCCCAGCGCTGCGGGGCCTGTGGATAGGGCGCCAAGGGGAGGGGAAGAGCAGCAAGAGCTTTCGGGGCTGGGCCCTTCCCTGCGGGAGCAGGAGCCCGACGTTCGCCCCCCGGAAAAGAGGCTCGGCGGCGGCCGACGGGCCCCGAGGTGTCCCGCCTCTGGCAAAGCCCGGAGCCCCAGCGCTGCGGGGCCTGCGGATAAGGTGCCAAGGGGAGGGGAAGAGCAGCAAGAGCTTTCGGGGCTGGGCCCTTCCCTGCGGGAGCAGGAGCCCGACGTTCGCCCCCCGGAAAAGAGGCTCGGCGGTGGCCGACGGGCCCCGAGGTGTCCCGCCTCTGGCAAAGCCCGGAGCCCCAGCGCTGCGGGGCCTGCGGATAGGGCGCCAAGGGGAGGGGAAGAGCAGCAAGAGCTTTCGGGGCTGGGCCCTTCCCTGCGGGAGCAGGAGCCCGACGTTCGCCCCCCCGGAAAAGAGGCTCGGCGGCGGCCGACGGGCCCCGAGGTGTCCCGCCTCTGGCAAAGCCCGGAGCCCCAGCGCTGCGGGGCCTGCGGATAAGGTGCCAAGGGGAGGGGAAGAGCAGCAAGAGCTTTCGGGGCTGGGCCCTTCCCTGCGGGAGCAGGAGCCCGACGTTCGCCCCCCCGGAAAAGAGGCTCGGCGGCGGCCGACGGGCCCCGAGGTGTCCCGCCTCTGGCAAAGCCCGGAGCCCCAGCGCTGCGGGGCCTGCGGATAGGGCGCCAAGGGGAGGGGAAGAGCAGCAAGAGCTTTCGGGGCTGGGCCCTTCCCTGCGGGAGCAGGAGCCCGACGTTCGCCCCCCCGGAAAAGAGGCTCGGCGGCGGCCGACGGGCCCCGAGGTGTCCCGCCTCTGGCAAAGCCCGGAGCCCCAGCGCTGCGGGGCCTGCGGATAGGGCGCCAAGGGGAGGGGAAGAGCAGCAAGAGCTTTCGGGGCTGGGCCCTTCCCTGCGGGAGCAGGAGCCCGACGTTCGCCCCCCCGGAAAAGAGGCTCGGCGGCGGCCGACGGGCCCCGAGGTGTCCCGCCTCTGGCAAAGCCCGGAGCCCCAGCGCTGCGGGGCCTGCGGATAGGGCGCCAAGGGGAGGGGAAGAGCAGCAAGAGCTTTCGGGGCTGGGCCCTTCCCTGCGGGAGCAGGAGCCCGACGTTCGCCCCCCCGGAAAAGAGGCTCGGCGGCGGCCGACGGGCCCCGAGGTGTCCCGCCTCTGGCAAAGCCCGGAGCCCCAGCGCTGCGGGGCCTGCGGATAGGGCGCCAAGGGGAGGGGAAGAGCAGCAAGAGCTTTCGGGGCTGGGCCCTTCCCTGCGGGAGCAGGAGCCCGACGTTCGCCCCCCCGGAAAAGAGGCTCGGCGGCGGCCGACGGGCCCCGAGGTGTCCCGCCTCTGGCAAAGCCCGGAGCCCCAGCGCTGCGGGGCCTGCGGATAGGGCGCCAAGGGGAGGGGAAGAGCAGCAAGAGCTTTCGGGGCTGGGCCCTTCCCTGCGGGAGCAGGAGCCCGACGTTCGCCCCCCCGGAAAAGAGGCTCGGCGGCGGCCGACGGGCCCCGAGGTGTCCCGCCTCTGGCAAAGCCCGGAGCCCCAGCGCTGCGGGGCCTGCGGATAGGGCGCCAAGGGGAGGGGAAGAGCAGCAAGAGCTTTCGGGGCTGGGCCCTTCCCTGCGGGAGCAGGAGCCCGACGTTCGCCCCCCCGGAAAAGAGGCTCGGCGGCGGCCGACGGGCCCCGAGGTGTCTCGCCTCTGGCAAAGCCCGGAGCCCCAGCGCTGCGGGGCCTGCGGATAGGGCGCCAAGGGGAGGGGAAGAGCAGCAAGAGCTTTCGGGGCTGGGCCCTTCCCTGCGGGAGCAGGAGCCCGACGTTCGCCCCCCCGGAAAAGAGGCTCGGCGGCGGCCGACGGGCCCCGAGGTGTCCCGCCTCTGGCAAAGCCCGGAGCCCCAGCGCTGCGGGGCCTGCGGATAGGGCGCCAAGGGGAGGGGAAGAGCAGCAAGAGCTTTCGGGGCTGGGCCCTTCCCTGCGGGAGCAGGAGCCCGACGTTCGCCCCCCCGGAAAAGAGGCTCGGCGGCGGCCGACGGGCCCCGAGGTGTCCCGCCTCTGGCAAAGCCCGGAGCCCCAGCGCTGCGGGGCCTGCGGATAGGGCGCCAAGGGGAGGGGAAGAGCAGCAAGAGCTTTCGGGGCTGGGCCCTTCCCTGCGGGAGCAGGAGCCCGACGTTCGCCCCCCCGGAAAAGAGGCTCGGCGGCGGCCGACGGGCCCCGAGGTGTCCCGCCTCTGGCAAAGCCCGGAGCCCCAGCGCTGCGGGGCCTGCGGATAGGGCGCCAAGGGGAGGGGAAGAGCAGCAAGAGCTTTCGGGGCTGGGCCCTTCCCTGCGGGAGCAGGAGCCCGACGTTCGCCCCCCCGGAAAAGAGGCTCGGCGGCGGCCGACGGGCCCCGAGGTGTCCCGCCTCTGGCAAAGCCCGGAGCCCCAGCGCTGCGGGGCCTGCGGATAGGGCGCCAAGGGGAGGGGAAGAGCAGCAAGAGCTTTCGGGGCTGGGCCCTTCCCTGCGGGAGCAGGAGCCCGACGTTCGCCCCCCCGGAAAAGAGGCTCGGCGGCGGCCGACGGGCCCCGAGGTGTCCCGCCTCTGGCAAAGCCCGGAGCCCCAGCGCTGCGGGGCCTGCGGATAGGGCGCCAAGGGGAGGGGAAGAGCAGCAAGAGCTTTCGGGGCTGGGCCCTTCCCTGCGGGAGCAGGAGCCCGACGTTCGCCCCCCCGGAAAAGAGGCTCGGCGGCGGCCGACGGGCCCCGAGGTGTCCCGCCTCTGGCAAAGCCCGGAGCCCCAGCGCTGCGGGGCCTGCGGATAGGGCGCCAAGGGGAGGGGAAGAGCAGCAAGAGCTTTCGGGGCTGGGCCCTTCCCTGCGGGAGCAGGAGCCCGACGTTCGCCCCCCCGGAAAAGAGGCTCGGCGGCGGCCGACGGGCCCCGAGGTGTCCCGCCTCTGGCAAAGCCCGGAGCCCCAGCGCTGCGGGGCCTGCGGATAGGGCGCCAAGGGGAGGGGAAGAGCAGCAAGAGCTTTCGGGGCTGGGCCCTTCCCTGCGGGAGCAGGAGCCCGACGTTCGCCCCCCCGGAAAAGAGGCTCGGCGGCGGCCGACGGGCCCCGAGGTGTCCCGCCTCTGGCAAAGCCCGGAGCCCCAGCGCTGCGGGGCCTGCGGATAGGGCGCCAAGGGGAGGGGAAGAGCAGCAAGAGCTTTCGGGGCTGGGCCCTTCCCTGCGGGAGCAGGAGCCCGACGTTCGCCCCCCCGGAAAAGAGGCTCGGCGGCGGCCGACGGGCCCCGAGGTGTCCCGCCTCTGGCAAAGCCCGGAGCCCCAGCGCTGCGGGGCCTGCGGATAGGGCGCCAAGGGGAGGGGAAGAGCAGCAAGAGCTTTCGGGGCTGGGCCCTTCCCTGCGGGAGCAGGAGCCCGACGTTCGCCCCCCCGGAAAAGAGGCTCGGCGGCGGCCGACGGGCCCCGAGGTGTCCCGCCTCTGGCAAAGCCCGGAGCCCCAGCGCTGCGGGGCCTGCGGATAGGGCGCCAAGGGGAGGGGAAGAGCAGCAAGAGCTTTCGGGGCTGGGCCCTTCCCTGCGGGAGCAGGAGCCCGACGTTCGCCCCCCCGGAAAAGAGGCTCGGCGGCGGCCGACGGGCCCCGAGGTGTCCCGCCTCTGGCAAAGCCCGGAGCCCCAGCGCTGCGGGGCCTGCGGATAGGGCGCCAAGGGGAGGGGAAGAGCAGCAAGAGCTTTCGGGGCTGGGCCCTTCCCTGCGGGAGCAGGAGCCCGACGTTCGCCCCCCCGGAAAAGAGGCTCGGCGGCGGCCGACGGGCCCCGAGGTGTCCCGCCTCTGGCAAAGCCCGGAGCCCCAGCGCTGCGGGGCCTGCGGATAGGGCGCCAAGGGGAGGGGAAGAGCAGCAAGAGCTTTCGGGGCTGGGCCCTTCCCTGCGGGAGCAGGAGCCCGACGTTCGCCCCCCCGGAAAAGAGGCTCGGCGGCGGCCGACGGGCCCCGAGGTGTCCCGCCTCTGGCAAAGCCCGGAGCCCCAGCGCTGCGGGGCCTGCGGATAGGGCGCCAAGGGGAGGGGAAGAGCAGCAAGAGCTTTCGGGGCTGGGCCCTTCCCTGCGGGAGCAGGAGCCCGACGTTCGCCCCCCCGGAAAAGAGGCTCGGCGGCGGCCGACGGGCCCCGAGGTGTCCCGCCTCTGGCAAAGCCCGGAGCCCCAGCGCTGCGGGGCCTGCGGATAGGGCGCCAAGGGGAGGGGAAGAGCAGCAAGAGCTTTCGGGGCTGGGCCCTTCCCTGCGGGAGCAGGAGCCCGACGTTCGCCCCCCCGGAAAAGAGGCTCGGCGGCGGCCGACGGGCCCCGAGGTGTCCCGCCTCTGGCAAAGCCCGGAGCCCCAGCGCTGCGGGGCCTGCGGATAGGGCGCCAAGGGGAGGGGAAGAGCAGCAAGAGCTTTCGGGGCTGGGCCCTTCCCTGCGGGAGCAGGAGCCCGACGTTCGCCCCCCCGGAAAAGAGGCTCGGCGGCGGCCGACGGGCCCCGAGGTGTCCCGCCTCTGGCAAAGCCCGGAGCCCCAGCGCTGCGGGGCCTGCGGATAGGGCGCCAAGGGGAGGGGAAGAGCAGCAAGAGCTTTCGGGGCTGGGCCCTTCCCTGCGGGAGCAGGAGCCCGACGTTCGCCCCCCCGGAAAAGAGGCTCGGCGGCGGCCGACGGGCCCCGAGGTGTCCCGCCTCTGGCAAAGCCCGGAGCCCCAGCGCTGCGGGGCCTGCGGATAGGGCGCCAAGGGGAGGGGAAGAGCAGCAAGAGCTTTCGGGGCTGGGCCCTTCCCTGCGGGAGCAGGAGCCCGACGTTCGCCCCCCCGGAAAAGAGGCTCGGCGGCGGCCGACGGGCCCCGAGGTGTCCCGCCTCTGGCAAAGCCCGGAGCCCCAGCGCTGCGGGGCCTGCGGATAGGGCGCCAAGGGGAGGGGAAGAGCAGCAAGAGCTTTCGGGGCTGGGCCCTTCCCTGCGGGAGCAGGAGCCCGACGTTCGCCCCCCCGGAAAAGAGGCTCGGCGGCGGCCGACGGGCCCCGAGGTGTCCCGCCTCTGGCAAAGCCCGGAGCCCCAGCGCTGCGGGGCCTGCGGATAGGGCGCCAAGGGGAGGGGAAGAGCAGCAAGAGCTTTCGGGGCTGGGCCCTTCCCTGCGGGAGCAGGAGCCCGACGTTCGCCCCCCCGGAAAAGAGGCTCGGCGGCGGCCGACGGGCCCCGAGGTGTCCCGCCTCTGGCAAAGCCCGGAGCCCCAGCGCTGCGGGGCCTGCGGATAGGGCGCCAAGGGGAGGGGAAGAGCAGCAAGAGCTTTCGGGGCTGGGCCCTTCCCTGCGGGAGCAGGAGCCCGACGTTCGCCCCCCCGGAAAAGAGGCTCGGCGGCGGCCGACGGGCCCCGAGGTGTCCCGCCTCTGGCAAAGCCCGGAGCCCCAGCGCTGCGGGGCCTGCGGATAGGGCGCCAAGGGGAGGGGAAGAGCAGCAAGAGCTTTCGGGGCTGGGCCCTTCCCTGCGGGAGCAGGAGCCCGACGTTCGCCCCCCCGGAAAAGAGGCTCGGCGGCGGCCGACGGGCCCCGAGGTGTCCCGCCTCTGGCAAAGCCCGGAGCCCCAGCGCTGCGGGGCCTGCGGATAGGGCGCCAAGGGGAGGGGAAGAGCAGCAAGAGCTTTCGGGGCTGGGCCCTTCCCTGCAGGAGCAGGAGCCCGACGTTCGCCCCCCCGGAAAAGAGGCTCGGCGGCGGCCGACGGGCCCCGAGGTGTCCCGCCTCTGGCAAAGCCCGGAGCCCCAGCGCTGCGGGGCCTGCGGATAGGGCGCCAAGGGGAGGGGAAGAGCAGCAAGAGCTTTCGGGGCTGGGCCCTTCCCTGCGGGAGCAGGAGCCCGACGTTCGCCCCCCCGGAAAAGAGGCTCGGCGGCGGCCGACGGGCCCCGAGGTGTCCCGCCTCTGGCAAAGCCCGGAGCCCCAGCGCTGCGGGGCCTGCGGATAGGGCGCCAAGGGGAGGGGAAGAGCAGCAAGAGCTTTCGGGGCTGGGCCCTTCCCTGCGGGAGCAGGAGCCCGACGTTCGCCCCCCCGGAAAAGAGGCTCGGCGGCGGCCGACGGGCCCCGAGGTGTCCCGCCTCTGGCAAAGCCCGGAGCCCCAGCGCTGCGGGGCCTGCGGATAGGGCGCCAAGGGGAGGGGAAGAGCAGCAAGAGCTTTCGGGGCTGGGCCCTTCCCTGCGGGAGCAGGAGCCCGACGTTCGCCCCCCCGGAAAAGAGGCTCGGCGGCGGCCGACGGGCCCCGAGGTGTCCCGCCTCTGGCAAAGCCCGGAGCCCCAGCGCTGCGGGGCCTGCGGATAGGGCGCCAAGGGGAGGGGAAGAGCAGCAAGAGCTTTCGGGGCTGGGCCCTTCCCTGCGGGAGCAGGAGCCCGACGTTCGCCCCCCCGGAAAAGAGGCTCGGCGGCGGCCGACGGGCCCCGAGGTGTCCCGCCTCTGGCAAAGCCCGGAGCCCCAGCGCTGCGGGGCCTGCGGATAGGGCGCCAAGGGGAGGGGAAGAGCAGCAAGAGCTTTCGGGGCTGGGCCCTTCCCTGCGGGAGCAGGAGCCCGACGTTCGCCCCCCCGGAAAAGAGGCTCGGCGGCGGCCGACGGGCCCCGAGGTGTCCCGCCTCTGGCAAAGCCCGGAGCCCCAGCGCTGCGGGGCCTGCGGATAGGGCGCCAAGGGGAGGGGAAGAGCAGCAAGAGCTTTCGGGGCTGGGCCCTTCCCTGCGGGAGCAGGAGCCCGACGTTCGCCCCCCCGGAAAAGAGGCTCGGCGGCGGCCGACGGGCCCCGAGGTGTCCCGCCTCTGGCAAAGCCCGGAGCCCCAGCGCTGCGGGGCCTGCGGATAGGGCGCCAAGGGGAGGGGAAGAGCAGCAAGAGCTTTCGGGGCTGGGCCCTTCCCTGCGGGAGCAGGAGCCCGACGTTCGCCCCCCCGGAAAAGAGGCTCGGCGGCGGCCGACGGGCCCCGAGGTGTCCCGCCTCTGGCAAAGCCCGGAGCCCCAGCGCTGCGGGGCCTGCGGATAGGGCGCCAAGGGGAGGGGAAGAGCAGCAAGAGCTTTCGGGGCTGGGCCCTTCCCTGCGGGAGCAGGAGCCCGACGTTCGCCCCCCCGGAAAAGAGGCTCGGCGGCGGCCGACGGGCCCCGAGGTGTCCCGCCTCTGGCAAAGCCCGGAGCCCCAGCGCTGCGGGGCCTGCGGATAGGGCGCCAAGGGGAGGGGAAGAGCAGCAAGAGCTTTCGGGGCTGGGCCCTTCCCTGCGGGAGCAGGAGCCCGACGTTCGCCCCCCCGGAAAAGAGGCTCGGCGGCGGCCGACGGGCCCCGAGGTGTCCCGCCTCTGGCAAAGCCCGGAGCCCCAGCGCTGCGGGGCCTGCGGATAGGGCGCCAAGGGGAGGGGAAGAGCAGCAAGAGCTTTCGGGGCTGGGCCCTTCCCTGCGGGAGCAGGAGCCCGACGTTCGCCCCCCCGGAAAAGAGGCTCGGCGGCGGCCGACGGGCCCCGAGGTGTCCCGCCTCTGGCAAAGCCCGGAGCCCCAGCGCTGCGGGGCCTGCGGATAGGGCGCCAAGGGGAGGGGAAGAGCAGCAAGAGCTTTCGGGGCTGGGCCCTTCCCTGCGGGAGCAGGAGCCCGACGTTCGCCCCCCCGGAAAAGAGGCTCGGCGGCGGCCGACGGGCCCCGAGGTGTCCCGCCTCTGGCAAAGCCCGGAGCCCCAGCGCTGCGGGGCCTGCGGATAGGGCGCCAAGGGGAGGGGAAGAGCAGCAAGAGCTTTCGGGGCTGGGCCCTTCCCTGCGGGAGCAGGAGCCCGACGTTCGCCCCCCCGGAAAAGAGGCTCGGCGGCGGCCGACGGGCCCCGAGGTGTCCCGCCTCTGGCAAAGCCCGGAGCCCCAGCGCTGCGGGGCCTGCGGATAGGGCGCCAAGGGGAGGGGAAGAGCAGCAAGAGCTTTCGGGGCTGGGCCCTTCCCTGCGGGAGCAGGAGCCCGACGTTCGCCCCCCCGGAAAAGAGGCTCGGCGGCGGCCGACGGGCCCCGAGGTGTCCCGCCTCTGGCAAAGCCCGGAGCCCCAGCGCTGCGGGGCCTGCGGATAGGGCGCCAAGGGGAGGGGAAGAGCAGCAAGAGCTTTCGGGGCTGGGCCCTTCCCTGCGGGAGCAGGAGCCCGACGTTCGCCCCCCCGGAAAAGAGGCTCGGCGGCGGCCGACGGGCCCCGAGGTGTCCCGCCTCTGGCAAAGCCCGGAGCCCCAGCGCTGCGGGGCCTGCGGATAGGGCGCCAAGGGGAGGGGAAGAGCAGCAAGAGCTTTCGGGGCTGGGCCCTTCCCTGCGGGAGCAGGAGCCCGACGTTCGCCCCCCCGGAAAAGAGGCTCGGCGGCGGCCGACGGGCCCCGAGGTGTCCCGCCTCTGGCAAAGCCCGGAGCCCCAGCGCTGCGGGGCCTGCGGATAGGGCGCCAAGGGGAGGGGAAGAGCAGCAAGAGCTTTCGGGGCTGGGCCCTTCCCTGCGGGAGCAGGAGCCTGACGTTCGCCCCCCTGGAAAAGAGGCTCGGCGGCCGCCGACGGGCCCCGAGGTGTCCCGCCTCTGGCAAAGCCCGGAGCCCCAGCGCTGTGGGGCCTGCGGATAGGGCGCCAAGGGGAGGGGAAGAGCAGCAAGAGCTTTCGGGGCTGGGCCCTTCCCTGCGGGAGCAGGAGCCCGACGTTCGCCCCCCCGGAAAAGAGGCTCGGCGGCGGCCGACGGGCCCCGAGGTGTCCCGCCTCTGGCAAAGCCCGGAGCCCCAGCGCTGCGGGGCCTGCGGATAGGGCGCCAAGGGGAGGGGAAGAGCAGCAAGAGCTTTCGGGGCTGGGCCCTTCCCTGCGGGAGCAGGAGCCCGACGTTCGCCCCCCCGGAAAAGAGGCTCGGCGGCGGCCGACGGGCCCCGAGGTGTCCCGCCTCTGGCAAAGCCCGGAGCCCCAGCGCTGCGGGGCCTGCGGATAGGGCGCCAAGGGGAGGGGAAGAGCAGCAAGAGCTTTCGGGGCTGGGCCCTTCCCTGCGGGAGCAGGAGCCCGACGTTCGCCCCCCCGGAAAAGAGGCTCGGCGGCGGCCGACGGGCCCCGAGGTGTCCCGCCTCTGGCAAAGCCCGGAGCCCCAGCGCTGCGGGGCCTGCGGATAGGGCGCCAAGGGGAGGGGAAGAGCAGCAAGAGCTTTCGGGGCTGGGCCCTTCCCTGCGGGAGCAGGAGCCCGACGTTCGCCCCCCCGGAAAAGAGGCTCGGCGGCGGCCGACGGGCCCCGAGGTGTCCCGCCTCTGGCAAAGCCCGGAGCCCCAGCGCTGCGGGGCCTGCGGATAGGGCGCCAAGGGGAGGGGAAGAGCAGCAAGAGCTTTCGGGGCTGGGCCCTTCCCTGCGGGAGCAGGAGCCCGACGTTCGCCCCCCCGGAAAAGAGGCTCGGCGGCGGCCGACGGGCCCCGAGGTGTCCCGCCTCTGGCAAAGCCCGGAGCCCCAGCGCTGCGGGGCCTGCGGATAGGGCGCCAAGGGGAGGGGAAGAGCAGCAAGAGCTTTCGGGGCTGGGCCCTTCCCTGCGGGAGCAGGAGCCCGACGTTCGCCCCCCCGGAAAAGAGGCTCGGCGGCGGCCGACGGGCCCCGAGGTGTCCCGCCTCTGGCAAACCCCGGAGCCCCAGCGCTGCGGGTCCTGCGGATAGGGCGCCAAGGGGAGGGGAAGAGCAGCAAGAGCTTTCGGGGCTGGGCCCTTCCCTGCGGGAGCAGGAGCCCGACGTTCGCCCCCCTGGAAAAGAGGCTCGGCGGCGGCCGAGGGGCCCCGAGGTGTCCCGCCTCTGGCAAAGCCCGGAGCCCCAGCGCTGCGGGGCCTGCGGATAGGGCGCCAAGGGGAGGGGAAGAGCAGCAAGAGCTTTCGGGGCTGGGCCCTTCCCTGCGGGAGTAGGAGCCCAACGTTCGCCCCCCCGGAAAAGAGGCTCGGCGGCGGCCGACGGGCCCCGAGGTGTCCCGCCTCTGGCAAAGCCCGGAGCCCCAGCGCTGTGGGGCCTGCGGATAGGGCGCCAAGGGGAGGGGAAGAGCAGCAAGAGCTTTCGGGGCTGGGCCCTTCCCTGCGGGAGCAGGAGCCCGACGTTCGCCCCCCCGGAAAAGAGGCTTGGCGGCGGCCGACGGGCCCCGAGGTGTCCCGCCTCTGGCAAAGCCCGGAGCCCCAGCGCTGCGGGGCCTGCGGATAGGGCGCCAAGGGGAGGGGAAGAGCAGCAAGAGCTTTCGGGGCTGGGCCCTTCCCTGCGGGAGCAGGAGCCCGACGTTCGCCCCCCCGGAAAAGAGGCTCGGCGGCGGCCGACGGGCCCCGAGGTGTCCCGCCTCTGGCAAACCCCGGAGCCCCAGCGCTGCGGGGCCTGCGGATAGGGCGCCAAGGGGAGGGGAAGAGCAGCAAGAGCTTTCGGGGCTGGGCCCTTCCCTGCGGGAGCAGGAGCCCGACGTTCGCCCCCCCGGAAAAGAGGCTCGGCGGCGGCCGATGGGCCCCGAGGTGTCCCGCCTCTGGCAAAGCCCGGAGCCCCAGCGCTGCGGGGCCTGCGGATAGGGCGCCAAGGGGAGGGGAAGAGCAGCAAGAGCTTTCGGGGCTGGGCCCTTCCCTGCGGGAGCAGGAGCCCGACGTTCGCCCCCCCGGAAAAGAGGCTCGGCGGCGGCCGACGGGCCCCGAGGTGTCCCGCCTCTGGCAAAGCCCGGAGCCCCAGCGCTGCGGGGCCTGCGGATAGGGCGCCAAGGGGAGGGGAAGAGCAGCAAGAGCTTTCGGGGCTGGGCCCTTCCCTGCGGGAGCAGGAGCCCGACGTTCGCCCCCCCGGAAAAGAGGCTCGGCGGCGGCCGACGGGCCCCGAGGTGTCCCGCCTCTGGCAAAGCCCGGAGCCCCAGCGCTGCGGGGCCTGCGGATAGGGCGCCAAGGGGAGGGGAAGAGCAGCAAGAGCTTTCGGGGCTGGGCCCTTCCCTGCGGGAGCAGGAGCCCGACGTTCGCCCCCCCGGAAAAGAGGCTCGGCGGCGGCCGACGGGCCCCGAGGTGTCCCGCCTCTGGCAAAGCCCGGAGCCCCAGCGCTGCGGGGCCTGCGGATAGGGCGCCAAGGGGAGGGGAAGAGCAGCAAGAGCTTTCGGGGCTGGGCCCTTCCCTGCGGGAGCAGGAGCCCGACGTTCGCCCCCCCGGAAAAGAGGCTCGGCGGCGGCCGACGGGCCCCGAGGTGTCCCGCCTCTGGCAAAGCCCGGAGCCCCAGCGCTGCGGGGCCTGCGGATAGGGCGCCAAGGGGAGGGGAAGAGCAGCAAGAGCTTTCGGGGCTGGGCCCTTCCCTGCGGGAGCAGGAGCCCGACGTTCGCCCCCCCGGAAAAGAGGCTCGGCGGCGGCCGACGGGCCCCGAGGTGTCCCGCCTCTGGCAAAGCCCGGAGCCCCAGCGCTGCGGGGCCTGCGGATAGGGCGCCAAGGGGAGGGGAAGAGCAGCAAGAGCTTTCGGGGCTGGGCCCTTCCCTGCGGGAGCAGGAGCCCGACGTTCGCCCCCCCGGAAAAGAGGCTCGGCGGCGGCCGAGGGGCCCCGAGGTGTCCCGCCTCTGGCAAAGCCCGGAGCCCCAGCGCTGCGGGGCCTGCGGATAGGGCGCCAAGGGGAGGGGAAGAGCAGCAAGAGCTTTCGGGGCTGGGCCCTTCCCTGCGGGAGCAGGAGCCCGACGTTCGCCCCCCCGGAAAAGAGGCTCAGCGGCGGCCGACGGGCCCCGAGGTGTCCCGCCTCTGGCAAAGCCCGGAGCCCCAGCGCTGCGGGGCCTGCGGATAGGGCGCCAAGGGGAGGGGAAGAGCAGCAAGAGCTTTCGGGGCTGGGCCCTTCCCTGCGGGAGCAGGAGCCCGACGTTCGCCCCCCCGGAAAAGAGGCTCGGCGGCGGCCGACGGGCCCCGAGGTGTCCCGCCTCTGGCAAAGCCCGGAGCCCCAGCGCTGCGGGGCCTGCGGATAGGGCGCCAAGGGGAGGGGAAGAGCAGCAAGAGCTTTCGGGGCTGGGCCCTTCCCTGCGGGAGCAGGAGCCTGACGTTCGCCCCCCTGGAAAAGAGGCTCGGCGGCCGCCGACGGGCCCCGAGGTGTCCCGCCTCTGGCAAAGCCCGGAGCCCCAGCGCTGCGGGGCCTGCGGATAGGGCGCCAAGGGGAGGGGAAGAGCAGCAAGAGCTTTCGGGGCTGGGCCCTTCCCTGCGGGAGCAGGAGCCCGACGTTCGCCCCCCCGGAAAAGAGGCTCGGCGGCGGCCGACGGGCCCCGAGGTGTCCCGCCTCTGGCAAAGCCCGGAGCCCCAGCGCTGCGGGGCCTGCGGATAGGGCGCCAAGGGGAGGGGAAGAGCAGCAAGAGCTTTCGGGGCTGGGCCCTTCCCTGCGGGAGCAGGAGCCCGACGTTCGCCCCCCTGGAAAAGAGGCTCGGCGGCGGCCGACGGGCCCCGAGGTGTCCCGCCTCTGGCAAAGCCCGGAGCCCCAGCGCTGCGGGGCCTGCGGATAGGGCGCCAAGGGGAGGGGAAGAGCAGCAAGAGCTTTCGGGGCTGGGCCCTTCCCTGCGGGAGCAGGAGCCCGACGTTCGCCCCCCCGGAAAAGAGGCTCGGCGGCGGCCGAGGGGCCCCGAGGTGTCCCGCCTCTGGCAAAGCCCGGAGCCCCAGCGCTGCGGGGCCTGCGGATAGGGCGCCAAGGGGAGGGGAAGAGCAGCAAGAGCTTTCGGGGCTGGGCCCTTCCCTGCGGGAGCAGGAGCCCGACGTTCGCCCCCCCGGAAAAGAGGCTCGGCGGCGGCCGACGGGCCCCGAGGTGTCCCGCCTCTGGCAAAGCCCGGAGCCCCAGCGCTGCGGGGCCTGCGGATAGGGCGCCAAGGGGAGGGGAAGAGCAGCAAGAGCTTTCGGGGCTGGGCCCTTCCCTGCGGGAGCAGGAGCCCGACGTTCGCCCCCCCGGAAAAGAGGCTCGGCGGCGGCCGACGGGCCCCGAGGTGTCCCGCCTCTGGCAAAGCCCGGAGCCCCAGCGCTGCGGGGCCTGCGGATAGGGCGCCAAGGGGAGGGGAAGAGCAGCAAGAGCTTTCGGGGCTGGGCCCTTCCCTGCGGGAGCAGGAGCCTGACGTTCGCCCCCCTGGAAAAGAGGCTCGGCGGCGGCCGACGGGCCCAGAGGTGTGCCGCCTCTGGCAAAGCCCGGAGCCCCAGCGCTGCGGGGCCTGCGGATAGGGCGCCAAGGGGAGGGGAAGAGCAGCAAGAGCTTTCGGGGCTGGGCCCTTCCCTGCGGGAGCAGGAGCCCGACGTTCGCCCCCCCGGAAAAGAGGCTCGGCGGCGGCCGACGGGCCCCGAGGTGTCCCGCCTCTGGCAAAGCCCGGAGCCCCAGCGCTGCGGGGCCTGCGGATAGGGCGCCAAGGGGAGGGGAAGAGCAGCAAGAGCTTTCGGGGCTGGGCCCTTCCCTGCGGGAGCAGGAGCCCGACGTTCGCCCCCCCGGAAAAGAGGCTCGGCGGCGGCCGACGGGCCCCGAGGTGTCCCGCCTCTGGCAAAGCCCGGAGCCCCAGTGCTGCGGGGCCTGCGGATAGGGCGCCAAGGGGAGGGGAAGAGCAGCAAGAGCTTTCGGGGCTGGGCCCTTCCCTGCGGGAGCAGGAGCCCGACGTTCGCCCCCCCGGAAAAGAGGCTCGGCGGCGGCCGACGGGCCCCGAGGTGTCCCGCCTCTGGCAAAGCCCGGAGCCCCAGCGCTGCGGGGCCTGCGGATAAGGTGCCAAGGGGAGGGGAAGAGCAGCAAGAGCTTTCGGGGCTGGGCCCTTCCCTGCGGGAGCAGGAGCCCGACGTTCGCCCCCCCGGAAAAGAGGCTCGGCGGCGGCCGACGGGCCCCGAGGTGTCCCGCCTCTGGCAAAGCCCGGAGCCCCAGCGCTGCGGGGCCTGCGGATAGGGCGCCAAGGGGAGGGGAAGAGCAGCAAGAGCTTTCGGGGCTGGGCCCTTCCCTGCGGGAGCAGGAGCCCGACGTTCGCCCCCCCGGAAAAGAGGCTCGGCGGCGGCCGACGGGCCCCGAGGTGTCCCGCCTCTGGCAAAGCCCGGAGCCCCAGCGCTGCGGGGCCTGCGGATAGGGCGCCAAGGGGAGGGGAAGAGCAGCAAGAGCTTTCGGGGCTGGGCCCTTCCCTGCGGGAGCAGGAGCCCGACGTTCGCCCCCCCGGAAAAGAGGCTCGGCGGCGGCCGACGGGCCCCGAGGTGTCCCGCCTCTGGCAAAGCCCGGAGCCCCAGCGCTGCGGGGCCTGCGGATAGGGCGCCAAGGGGAGGGGAAGAGCAGCAAGAGCTTTCGGGGCTGGGCCCTTCCCTGCGGGAGCAGGAGCCTGACGTTCGCCCCCCCGGAAAAGAGGCTCGGCGGTGGCCGACGGGCCCCGAGGTGTCCCGCCTCTGGCAAAGCCCGGAGCCCCAGCGCTGTGGGGCCTGCGGATAGGGCGCCAAGGGGAGGGGAAGAGCAGCAAGAGCTTTCGGGGCTGGGCCCTTCCCTGCGGGAGCAGGAGCCCGACGTTCGCCCCCCCGGAAAAGAGGCTCGGCGGCGGCCGAGGGGCCCCGAGGTGTCCCGCCTCTGGCAAAGCCCGGAGCCCCAGCGCTGCGGGGCCTGCGGATAGGGCGCCAAGGGGAGGGGAAGAGCAGCAAGAGCTTTCGGGGCTGGGCCCTTCCCTGCGGGAGCAGGAGCCCGACGTTCGCCCCCCCGGAAAAGAGGCTCGGCGGCGGCCGACGGGCCCCGAGGTGTCCCGCCTCTGGCAAAGCCCGGAGCCCCAGCGCTGCGGGGCCTGCGGATAGGGCGCCAAGGGGAGGGGAAGAGCAGCAAGAGCTTTCGGGGCTGGGCCCTTCCCTGCGGGAGCAGGAGCCCGACGTTCGCCCCCCCGGAAAAGAGGCTCGGCGGCAGCCGACGGGCCCCGAGGTGTCCCGCCTCTGGCAAAGCCCGGAGCCCCAGCGCTGCGGGGCCTGCGGATAGGGCGCCAAGGGGAGGGGAAGAGCAGCAAGAGCTTTCGGGGCTGGGCCCTTCCCTGCGGGAGCAGGAGCCCGACATTCGCCCCCCCGGAAAAGAGGCTCGGCGGCGGCCGACGGGCCCCCAGGTGTCCCGCCTCTGGCAAAGCCCGGAGCCCCAGCGCTGCGGGGCCTGCGGATAGGGCGCCAAGGGGAGGGGAAGAGCAGCAAGAGCTTTCGGGGCTGGGCCCTTCCCTGCGGGAGCAGGAGCCCGACGTTCGCCCCCCCGGAAAAGAGGCTCGGCGGCGGCCGACGGGCCCCGAGGTGTCCCGCCTCTGGCAAAGCCCGGAGCCCCAGCGCTGCGGGGCCTGCGGATAGGGCGCCAAGGGGAGGGGAAGAGCAGCAAGAGCTTTCGGGGCTGGGCCCTTCCCTGCGGGAGCAGGAGCCCGACGTTCGCCCCCCCGGAAAAGAGGCTCGGCGGCGGCCGACGGGCCCCGAGGTGTCCCGCCTCTGGCAAAGCCCGGAGCCCCAGCGCTGCGGGGCCTGCGGATAGGGCGCCAAGGGGAGGGGAAGAGCAGCAAGAGCTTTCGGGGCTGGGCCCTTCCCTGCGGGAGCAGGAGCCCGACGTTCGCCCCCCCGGAAAAGAGGCTCGGCGGCGGCTGACGGGCCCCGAGGTGTCCCGCCTCTGGCAAAGCCCGGAGCCCCAGCGCTGCGGGGCCTGCGGATAGGGCGCCAAGGGGAGGGGAAGAGCAGCAAGAGCTTTCGGGGCTGGGCCCTTCCCTGCGGGAGCAGGAGCCCGACGTTCGCCCCCCCGGAAAAGAGGCTCGGCCGCGGCCGACGGGCCCCGAGGTGTCCCGCCTCTGGCAAAGCCCGGAGCCCCAGCGCTGCGGGGCCTGCGGATAGGGCGCCAAGGGGAGGGGAAGAGCAGCAAGAGCTTTCGGGGCTGGGCCCTTCCCTGCGGGAGCAGGAGCCTGACGTTCGCCCCCCTGGAAAAGAGGCTCGGCGGCCGCCGACGGGCCCCGAGGTGTCCCGCCTCTGGCAAAGCCCGGAGCCCCAGCGCTGCGGGGCCTGCGTATAGGGCGCCAAGGGGAGGGGAAGAGCAGCAAGAGCTTTCGGGGCTGGGCCCTTCCCTGCGGGAGCAGGAGCCCGACGTTCGCCCCCCCGGAAAAGAGGCTCGGCGGCGGCCGACGGGCCCCGAGGTGTCCCGCCTCTGGCAAAGCCCGGAGCCCCAGCGCTGCGGGGCCTGCGGATAGGGCGCCAAGGGGAGGGGAAGAGCAGCAAGAGCTTTCGGGGCTGGGCCCTTCCCTGCGGGAGCAGGAGCCTGACGTTCGCCCCCCCGGAAAAGAGGCTCGGCGGCGGCCGACGGGCCCCGAGGTGTCCCGCCTCTGGCAAAGCCCGGAGCCCCAGCGCTGTGGGGCCTGCGGATAGGGCGCCAAGGGGAGGGGAAGAGCAGCAAGAGCTTTCGGGGCTGGGCCCTTCCCTGCGGGAGCAGGAGCCCGACGTTCGCACCCCCGGAAAAGAGGCTCGGCGGCGGCCGACGGGCCCCGAGGTGTCCCGCCTCTGGCAAAGCCCGGAGCCCCAGCGCTGCGGGGCCTGCGGATAGGGCGCCAAGGGGAGGGGAAGAGCAGCAAGAGCTTTCGGGGCTGGGCCCTTCCCTGCGGGAGCAGGAGCCCGACGTTCGCCCCCCCGGAAAAGAGGCTCGGCGGCGGCCGAGGGGCCCCGAGGTGTCCCGCCTCTGGCAAAGCCCGGAGCCCCAGCGCTGCGGGGCCTGCGGATAGGGCGCCAAGGGGAGGGGAAGAGCAGCAAGAGCTTTCGGGGCTGGGCCCTTCCCTGCGGGAGCAGGAGCCCGACGTTCGCCCCCCCGGAAAAGAGGCTCGGCGGCGGCCGACGGGCCCCGAGGTGTCCCGCCTCTGGCAAAGCCCGGAGCCCCAGCGCTGCGGGGCCTGCGGATAGGGCGCCAAGGGGAGGGGAAGAGCAGCAAGAGCTTTCGGGGCTGGGCCCTTCCCTGCGGGAGCAGGAGCCCGACGTTCGCCCCCCCGGAAAAGAGGCTCGGCGGCGGCCGACGGGCCCCGAGGTGTCCCGCCTCTGGCAAAGCCCGGAGCCCCAGCGCTGCGGGGCCTGCGGATAGGGCGCCAAGGGGAGGGGAAGAGCAGCAAGAGCTTTCGGGGCTGGGCCCTTCCCTGCGGGAGCAGGAGCCCGACGTTCGCCCCCCCGGAAAAGAGGCTCGGCGGCGGCCGACGGGCCCCGAGGTGTCCCGCCTCTGGCAAAGCCCGGAGCCCCAGCGCTGCGGGGCCTGCGGATAGGGCGCCAAGGGGAGGGGAAGAGCAGCAAGAGCTTTTGGGGCTGGGCCCTTCCCTGCGGGAGCAGGAGCCCGACGTTCGCCCCCCCGGAAAAGAGGCTCGGCGGCGGCCGACGG
The DNA here is from genome assembly GCF_964188355.1 of Buteo buteo. NCBI lineage: Eukaryota > Metazoa > Chordata > Aves > Accipitriformes > Accipitridae > Buteo > Buteo buteo. The sequence goes on from NW_027439302.1 coordinate 113,444, forward strand.
GCCCCGAGGTGTCCCGCCTCTGGCAAAGCCCGGAGCCCCAGCGCTGCGGGGCCTGCGGATAGGGCGCCAAGGGGAGGGGAAGAGCAGCAAGAGCTTTCGGGGCTGGGCCCTTCCCTGCGGGAGCAGGAGCCCGACGTTCGCCCCCCCGGAAAAGAGGCTCGGCGGCGGCCGACGGGCCCCGAGGTGTCCCGCCTCTGGCAAAGCCCGGAGCCCCAGCGCTGCGGGGCCTGCGGATAGGGCGCCAAGGGGAGGGGAAGAGCAGCAAGAGCTTTCGGGGCTGGGCCCTTCCCTGCGGGAGCAGGAGCCCGACGTTCGCCCCCCCGGAAAAGAGGCTCGGCGGCGGCCGACGGGCCCCGAGGTGTCCCGCCTCTGGCAAAGCCCGGAGCCCCAGCGCTGCGGGGCCTGCGGATAGGGCGCCAAGGGGAGGGGAAGAGCAGCAAGAGCTTTCGGGGCTGGGCCCTTCCCTGCGGGAGCAGGAGCCCGACGTTCGCCCCCCCGGAAAAGAGGCTCGGCGGCGGCCGACGGGCCCCGAGGTGTCCCGCCTCTGGCAAAGCCCGGAGCCCCAGCGCTGCGGGGCCTGCGGATAGGGCGCCAAGGGGAGGGGAAGAGCAGCAAGAGCTTTCGGGGCTGGGCCCTTCCCTGCGGGAGCAGGAGCCCGACGTTCGCCCCCCCGGAAAAGAGGCTCGGCGGCGGCCGACGGGCCCCGAGGTGTCCCGCCTCTGGCAAAGCCCGGAGCCCCAGCGCTGCGGGGCCTGCGGATAGGGCGCCAAGGGGAGGGGAAGAGCAGCAAGAGCTTTCGGGGCTGGGCCCTTCCCTGCGGGAGCAGGAGCCCGACGTTCGCCCCCCCGGAAAAGAGGCTCGGCGGCGGCCGACGGGCCCCGAGGTGTCCCGCCTCTGGCAAAGCCCGGAGCCCCAGCGCTGCGGGGCCTGCGGATAGGGCGCCAAGGGGAGGGGAAGAGCAGCAAGAGCTTTCGGGGCTGGGCCCTTCCCTGCGGGAGCAGGAGCCCGACGTTCGCCCCCCCGGAAAAGAGGCTCGGCGGCGGCCGACGGGCCCCGAGGTGTCCCGCCTCTGGCAAAGCCCGGAGCCCCAGCGCTGCGGGGCCTGCGGATAGGGCGCCAAGGGGAGGGGAAGAGCAGCAAGAGCTTTCGGGGCTGGGCCCTTCCCTGCGGGAGCAGGAGCCCGACGTTCGCCCCCCCGGAAAAGAGGCTCGGCGGCGGCCGACGGGCCCCGAGGTGTCCCGCCTCTGGCAAAGCCCGGAGCCCCAGCGCTGCGGGGCCTGCGGATAGGGCGCCAAGGGGAGGGGAAGAGCAGCAAGAGCTTTCGGGGCTGGGCCCTTCCCTGCGGGAGCAGGAGCCCGACGTTCGCCCCCCCGGAAAAGAGGCTCGGCGGCGGCCGACGGGCCCCGAGGTGTCCCGCCTCTGGCAAAGCCCGGAGCCCCAGCGCTGCGGGGCCTGCGGATAGGGCGCCAAGGGGAGGGGAAGAGCAGCAAGAGCTTTCGGGGCTGGGCCCTTCCCTGCGGGAGCAGGAGCCCGACGTTCGCCCCCCCGGAAAAGAGGCTCGGCGGCGGCCGACGGGCCCCGAGGTGTCCCGCCTCTGGCAAAGCCCGGAGCCCCAGCGCTGCGGGGCCTGCGGATAGGGCGCCAAGGGGAGGGGAAGAGCAGCAAGAGCTTTCGGGGCTGGGCCCTTCCCTGCGGGAGCAGGAGCCCGACGTTCGCCCCCCCGGAAAAGAGGCTCGGCGGCGGCCGACGGGCCCCGAGGTGTCCCGCCTCTGGCAAAGCCCGGAGCCCCAGCGCTGCGGGGCCTGCGGATAGGGCGCCAAGGGGAGGGGAAGAGCAGCAAGAGCTTTCGGGGCTGGGCCCTTCCCTGCGGGAGCAGGAGCCCGACGTTCGCCCCCCCGGAAAAGAGGCTCGGCGGCGGCCGACGGGCCCCGAGGTGTCCCGCCTCTGGCAAAGCCCGGAGCCCCAGCGCTGCGGGGCCTGCGGATAGGGCGCCAAGGGGAGGGGAAGAGCAGCAAGAGCTTTCGGGGCTGGGCCCTTCCCTGCGGGAGCAGGAGCCCGACGTTCGCCCCCCCGGAAAAGAGGCTCGGCGGCGGCCGACGGGCCCCGAGGTGTCCCGCCTCTGGCAAAGCCCGGAGCCCCAGCGCTGCGGGGCCTGCGGATAGGGCGCCAAGGGGAGGGGAAGAGCAGCAAGAGCTTTCGGGGCTGGGCCCTTCCCTGCGGGAGCAGGAGCCCGACGTTCGCCCCCCCGGAAAAGAGGCTCGGCGGCGGCCGACGGGCCCCGAGGTGTCCCGCCTCTGGCAAAGCCCGGAGCCCCAGCGCTGCGGGGCCTGCGGATAGGGCGCCAAGGGGAGGGGAAGAGCAGCAAGAGCTTTCGGGGCTGGGCCCTTCCCTGCGGGAGCAGGAGCCCGACGTTCGCCCCCCCGGAAAAGAGGCTCGGCGGCGGCCGACGGGCCCCGAGGTGTCCCGCCTCTGGCAAAGCCCGGAGCCCCAGCGCTGCGGGGCCTGCGGATAGGGCGCCAAGGGGAGGGGAAGAGCAGCAAGAGCTTTCGGGGCTGGGCCCTTCCCTGCGGGAGCAGGAGCCCGACGTTCGCCCCCCCGGAAAAGAGGCTCGGCGGCGGCCGACGGGCCCCGAGGTGTCCCGCCTCTGGCAAAGCCCGGAGCCCCAGCGCTGCGGGGCCTGCGGATAGGGCGCCAAGGGGAGGGGAAGAGCAGCAAGAGCTTTCGGGGCTGGGCCCTTCCCTGCGGGAGCAGGAGCCCGACGTTCGCCCCCCCGGAAAAGAGGCTCGGCGGCGGCCGACGGGCCCCGAGGTGTCCCGCCTCTGGCAAAGCCCGGAGCCCCAGCGCTGCGGGGCCTGCGGATAGGGCGCCAAGGGGAGGGGAAGAGCAGCAAGAGCTTTCGGGGCTGGGCCCTTCCCTGCGGGAGCAGGAGCCCGACGTTCGCCCCCCCGGAAAAGAGGCTCGGCGGCGGCCGACGGGCCCCGAGGTGTCCCGCCTCTGGCAAAGCCCGGAGCCCCAGCGCTGCGGGGCCTGCGGATAGGGCGCCAAGGGGAGGGGAAGAGCAGCAAGAGCTTTCGGGGCTGGGCCCTTCCCTGCGGGAGCAGGAGCCCGACGTTCGCCCCCCCGGAAAAGAGGCTCGGCGGCGGCCGACGGGCCCCGAGGTGTCCCGCCTCTGGCAAAGCCCGGAGCCCCAGCGCTGCGGGGCCTGCGGATAGGGCGCCAAGGGGAGGGGAAGAGCAGCAAGAGCTTTCGGGGCTGGGCCCTTCCCTGCGGGAGCAGGAGCCCGACGTTCGCCCCCCCGGAAAAGAGGCTCGGCGGCGGCCGACGGGCCCCGAGGTGTCCCGCCTCTGGCAAAGCCCGGAGCCCCAGCGCTGCGGGGCCTGCGGATAGGGCGCCAAGGGGAGGGGAAGAGCAGCAAGAGCTTTCGGGGCTGGGCCCTTCCCTGCGGGAGCAGGAGCCCGACGTTCGCCCCCCCGGAAAAGAGGCTCGGCGGCGGCCGACGGGCCCCGAGGTGTCCCGCCTCTGGCAAAGCCCGGAGCCCCAGCGCTGCGGGGCCTGCGGATAGGGCGCCAAGGGGAGGGGAAGAGCAGCAAGAGCTTTCGGGGCTGGGCCCTTCCCTGCGGGAGCAGGAGCCCGACGTTCGCCCCCCCGGAAAAGAGGCTCGGCGGCGGCCGACGGGCCCCGAGGTGTCCCGCCTCTGGCAAAGCCCGGAGCCCCAGCGCTGCGGGGCCTGCGGATAGGGCGCCAAGGGGAGGGGAAGAGCAGCAAGAGCTTTCGGGGCTGGGCCCTTCCCTGCGGGAGCAGGAGCCCGACGTTCGCCCCCCCGGAAAAGAGGCTCGGCGGCGGCCGACGGGCCCCGAGGTGTCCCGCCTCTGGCAAAGCCCGGAGCCCCAGCGCTGCGGGGCCTGCGGATAGGGCGCCAAGGGGAGGGGAAGAGCAGCAAGAGCTTTCGGGGCTGGGCCCTTCCCTGCGGGAGCAGGAGCCCGACGTTCGCCCCCCCGGAAAAGAGGCTCGGCGGCGGCCGACGGGCCCCGAGGTGTCCCGCCTCTGGCAAAGCCCGGAGCCCCAGCGCTGCGGGGCCTGCGGATAGGGCGCCAAGGGGAGGGGAAGAGCAGCAAGAGCTTTCGGGGCTGGGCCCTTCCCTGCGGGAGCAGGAGCCCGACGTTCGCCCCCCCGGAAAAGAGGCTCGGCGGCGGCCGACGGGCCCCGAGGTGTCCCGCCTCTGGCAAAGCCCGGAGCCCCAGCGCTGCGGGGCCTGCGGATAGGGCGCCAAGGGGAGGGGAAGAGCAGCAAGAGCTTTCGGGGCTGGGCCCTTCCCTGCGGGAGCAGGAGCCCGACGTTCGCCCCCCCGGAAAAGAGGCTCGGCGGCGGCCGACGGGCCCCGAGGTGTCCCGCCTCTGGCAAAGCCCGGAGCCCCAGCGCTGCGGGGCCTGCGGATAGGGCGCCAAGGGGAGGGGAAGAGCAGCAAGAGCTTTCGGGGCTGGGCCCTTCCCTGCGGGAGCAGGAGCCCGACGTTCGCCCCCCCGGAAAAGAGGCTCGGCGGCGGCCGACGGGCCCCGAGGTGTCCCGCCTCTGGCAAAGCCCGGAGCCCCAGCGCTGCGGGGCCTGCGGATAGGGCGCCAAGGGGAGGGGAAGAGCAGCAAGAGCTTTCGGGGCTGGGCCCTTCCCTGCGGGAGCAGGAGCCCGACGTTCGCCCCCCCGGAAAAGAGGCTCGGCGGCGGCCGACGGGCCCCGAGGTGTCCCGCCTCTGGCAAAGCCCGGAGCCCCAGCGCTGCGGGGCCTGCGGATAGGGCGCCAAGGGGAGGGGAAGAGCAGCAAGAGCTTTCGGGGCTGGGCCCTTCCCTGCGGGAGCAGGAGCCCGACGTTCGCCCCCCCGGAAAAGAGGCTCGGCGGCGGCCGACGGGCCCCGAGGTGTCCCGCCTCTGGCAAAGCCCGGAGCCCCAGCGCTGCGGGGCCTGCGGATAGGGCGCCAAGGGGAGGGGAAGAGCAGCAAGAGCTTTCGGGGCTGGGCCCTTCCCTGCGGGAGCAGGAGCCCGACGTTCGCCCCCCCGGAAAAGAGGCTCGGCGGCGGCCGACGGGCCCCGAGGTGTCCCGCCTCTGGCAAAGCCCGGAGCCCCAGCGCTGCGGGGCCTGCGGATAGGGCGCCAAGGGGAGGGGAAGAGCAGCAAGAGCTTTCGGGGCTGGGCCCTTCCCTGCGGGAGCAGGAGCCCGACGTTCGCCCCCCCGGAAAAGAGGCTCGGCGGCGGCCGACGGGCCCCGAGGTGTCCCGCCTCTGGCAAAGCCCGGAGCCCCAGCGCTGCGGGGCCTGCGGATAGGGCGCCAAGGGGAGGGGAAGAGCAGCAAGAGCTTTCGGGGCTGGGCCCTTCCCTGCGGGAGCAGGAGCCCGACGTTCGCCCCCCCGGAAAAGAGGCTCGGCGGCGGCCGACGGGCCCCGAGGTGTCCCGCCTCTGGCAAAGCCCGGAGCCCCAGCGCTGCGGGGCCTGCGGATAGGGCGCCAAGGGGAGGGGAAGAGCAGCAAGAGCTTTCGGGGCTGGGCCCTTCCCTGCGGGAGCAGGAGCCCGACGTTCGCCCCCCCGGAAAAGAGGCTCGGCGGCGGCCGACGGGCCCCGAGGTGTCCCGCCTCTGGCAAAGCCCGGAGCCCCAGCGCTGCGGGGCCTGCGGATAGGGCGCCAAGGGGAGGGGAAGAGCAGCAAGAGCTTTCGGGGCTGGGCCCTTCCCTGCGGGAGCAGGAGCCCGACGTTCGCCCCCCCGGAAAAGAGGCTCGGCGGCGGCCGACGGGCCCCGAGGTGTCCCGCCTCTGGCAAAGCCCGGAGCCCCAGCGCTGCGGGGCCTGCGGATAGGGCGCCAAGGGGAGGGGAAGAGCAGCAAGAGCTTTCGGGGCTGGGCCCTTCCCTGCGGGAGCAGGAGCCCGACGTTCGCCCCCCCGGAAAAGAGGCTCGGCGGCGGCCGACGGGCCCCGAGGTGTCCCGCCTCTGGCAAAGCCCGGAGCCCCAGCGCTGCGGGGCCTGCGGATAGGGCGCCAAGGGGAGGGGAAGAGCAGCAAGAGCTTTCGGGGCTGGGCCCTTCCCTGCGGGAGCAGGAGCCCGACGTTCGCCCCCCCGGAAAAGAGGCTCGGCGGCGGCCGACGGGCCCCGAGGTGTCCCGCCTCTGGCAAAGCCCGGAGCCCCAGCGCTGCGGGGCCTGCGGATAGGGCGCCAAGGGGAGGGGAAGAGCAGCAAGAGCTTTCGGGGCTGGGCCCTTCCCTGCGGGAGCAGGAGCCCGACGTTCGCCCCCCCGGAAAAGAGGCTCGGCGGCGGCCGACGGGCCCCGAGGTGTCCCGCCTCTGGCAAAGCCCGGAGCCCCAGCGCTGCGGGGCCTGCGGATAGGGCGCCAAGGGGAGGGGAAGAGCAGCAAGAGCTTTCGGGGCTGGGCCCTTCCCTGCGGGAGCAGGAGCCCGACGTTCGCCCCCCCGGAAAAGAGGCTCGGCGGCGGCCGACGGGCCCCGAGGTGTCCCGCCTCTGGCAAAGCCCGGAGCCCCAGCGCTGCGGGGCCTGCGGATAGGGCGCCAAGGGGAGGGGAAGAGCAGCAAGAGCTTTCGGGGCTGGGCCCTTCCCTGCGGGAGCAGGAGCCCGACGTTCGCCCCCCCGGAAAAGAGGCTCGGCGGCGGCCGACGGGCCCCGAGGTGTCCCGCCTCTGGCAAAGCCCGGAGCCCCAGCGCTGCGGGGCCTGCGGATAGGGCGCCAAGGGGAGGGGAAGAGCAGCAAGAGCTTTCGGGGCTGGGCCCTTCCCTGCGGGAGCAGGAGCCCGACGTTCGCCCCCCCGGAAAAGAGGCTCGGCGGCGGCCGACGGGCCCCGAGGTGTCCCGCCTCTGGCAAAGCCCGGAGCCCCAGCGCTGCGGGGCCTGCGGATAGGGCGCCAAGGGGAGGGGAAGAGCAGCAAGAGCTTTCGGGGCTGGGCCCTTCCCTGCGGGAGCAGGAGCCCGACGTTCGCCCCCCCGGAAAAGAGGCTCGGCGGCGGCCGACGGGCCCCGAGGTGTCCCGCCTCTGGCAAAGCCCGGAGCCCCAGCGCTGCGGGGCCTGCGGATAGGGCGCCAAGGGGAGGGGAAGAGCAGCAAGAGCTTTCGGGGCTGGGCCCTTCCCTGCGGGAGCAGGAGCCCGACGTTCGCCCCCCCGGAAAAGAGGCTCGGCGGCGGCCGACGGGCCCCGAGGTGTCCCGCCTCTGGCAAAGCCCGGAGCCCCAGCGCTGCGGGGCCTGCGGATAGGGCGCCAAGGGGAGGGGAAGAGCAGCAAGAGCTTTCGGGGCTGGGCCCTTCCCTGCGGGAGCAGGAGCCCGACGTTCGCCCCCCCGGAAAAGAGGCTCGGCGGCGGCCGACGGGCCCCGAGGTGTCCCGCCTCTGGCAAAGCCCGGAGCCCCAGCGCTGCGGGGCCTGCGGATAGGGCGCCAAGGGGAGGGGAAGAGCAGCAAGAGCTTTCGGGGCTGGGCCCTTCCCTGCGGGAGCAGGAGCCCGACGTTCGCCCCCCCGGAAAAGAGGCTCGGCGGCGGCCGACGGGCCCCGAGGTGTCCCGCCTCTGGCAAAGCCCGGAGCCCCAGCGCTGCGGGGCCTGCGGATAGGGCGCCAAGGGGAGGGGAAGAGCAGCAAGAGCTTTCGGGGCTGGGCCCTTCCCTGCGGGAGCAGGAGCCCGACGTTCGCCCCCCCGGAAAAGAGGCTCGGCGGCGGCCGACGGGCCCCGAGGTGTCCCGCCTCTGGCAAAGCCCGGAGCCCCAGCGCTGCGGGGCCTGCGGATAGGGCGCCAAGGGGAGGGGAAGAGCAGCAAGAGCTTTCGGGGCTGGGCCCTTCCCTGCGGGAGCAGGAGCCCGACGTTCGCCCCCCCGGAAAAGAGGCTCGGCGGCGGCCGACGGGCCCCGAGGTGTCCCGCCTCTGGCAAAGCCCGGAGCCCCAGCGCTGCGGGGCCTGCGGATAGGGCGCCAAGGGGAGGGGAAGAGCAGCAAGAGCTTTCGGGGCTGGGCCCTTCCCTGCGGGAGCAGGAGCCCGACGTTCGCCCCCCCGGAAAAGAGGCTCGGCGGCGGCCGACGGGCCCCGAGGTGTCCCGCCTCTGGCAAAGCCCGGAGCCCCAGCGCTGCGGGGCCTGCGGATAGGGCGCCAAGGGGAGGGGAAGAGCAGCAAGAGCTTTCGGGGCTGGGCCCTTCCCTGCGGGAGCAGGAGCCCGACGTTCGCCCCCCCGGAAAAGAGGCTCGGCGGCGGCCGACGGGCCCCGAGGTGTCCCGCCTCTGGCAAAGCCCGGAGCCCCAGCGCTGCGGGGCCTGCGGATAGGGCGCCAAGGGGAGGGGAAGAGCAGCAAGAGCTTTCGGGGCTGGGCCCTTCCCTGCGGGAGCAGGAGCCCGACGTTCGCCCCCCCGGAAAAGAGGCTCGGCGGCGGCCGACGGGCCCCGAGGTGTCCCGCCTCTGGCAAAGCCCGGAGCCCCAGCGCTGCGGGGCCTGCGGATAGGGCGCCAAGGGGAGGGGAAGAGCAGCAAGAGCTTTCGGGGCTGGGCCCTTCCCTGCGGGAGCAGGAGCCCGACGTTCGCCCCCCCGGAAAAGAGGCTCGGCGGCGGCCGACGGGCCCCGAGGTGTCCCGCCTCTGGCAAAGCCCGGAGCCCCAGCGCTGCGGGGCCTGCGGATAGGGCGCCAAGGGGAGGGGAAGAGCAGCAAGAGCTTTCGGGGCTGGGCCCTTCCCTGCGGGAGCAGGAGCCCGACGTTCGCCCCCCCGGAAAAGAGGCTCGGCGGCGGCCGACGGGCCCCGAGGTGTCCCGCCTCTGGCAAAGCCCGGAGCCCCAGCGCTGCGGGGCCTGCGGATAGGGCGCCAAGGGGAGGGGAAGAGCAGCAAGAGCTTTCGGGGCTGGGCCCTTCCCTGCGGGAGCAGGAGCCCGACGTTCGCCCCCCCGGAAAAGAGGCTCGGCGGCGGCCGACGGGCCCCGAGGTGTCCCGCCTCTGGCAAAGCCCGGAGCCCCAGCGCTGCGGGGCCTGCGGATAGGGCGCCAAGGGGAGGGGAAGAGCAGCAAGAGCTTTCGGGGCTGGGCCCTTCCCTGCGGGAGCAGGAGCCCGACGTTCGCCCCCCCGGAAAAGAGGCTCGGCGGCGGCCGACGGGCCCCGAGGTGTCCCGCCTCTGGCAAAGCCCGGAGCCCCAGCGCTGCGGGGCCTGCGGATAGGGCGCCAAGGGGAGGGGAAGAGCAGCAAGAGCTTTCGGGGCTGGGCCCTTCCCTGCGGGAGCAGGAGCCCGACGTTCGCCCCCCCGGAAAAGAGGCTCGGCGGCGGCCGACGGGCCCCGAGGTGTCCCGCCTCTGGCAAAGCCCGGAGCCCCAGCGCTGCGGGGCCTGCGGATAGGGCGCCAAGGGGAGGGGAAGAGCAGCAAGAGCTTTCGGGGCTGGGCCCTTCCCTGCGGGAGCAGGAGCCCGACGTTCGCCCCCCCGGAAAAGAGGCTCGGCGGCGGCCGACGGGCCCCGAGGTGTCCCGCCTCTGGCAAAGCCCGGAGCCCCAGCGCTGCGGGGCCTGCGGATAGGGCGCCAAGGGGAGGGGAAGAGCAGCAAGAGCTTTCGGGGCTGGGCCCTTCCCTGCGGGAGCAGGAGCCCGACGTTCGCCCCCCCGGAAAAGAGGCTCGGCGGCGGCCGACGGGCCCCGAGGTGTCCCGCCTCTGGCAAAGCCCGGAGCCCCAGCGCTGCGGGGCCTGCGGATAGGGCGCCAAGGGGAGGGGAAGAGCAGCAAGAGCTTTCGGGGCTGGGCCCTTCCCTGCGGGAGCAGGAGCCCGACGTTCGCCCCCCCGGAAAAGAGGCTCGGCGGCGGCCGACGGGCCCCGAGGTGTCCCGCCTCTGGCAAAGCCCGGAGCCCCAGCGCTGCGGGGCCTGCGGATAGGGCGCCAAGGGGAGGGGAAGAGCAGCAAGAGCTTTCGGGGCTGGGCCCTTCCCTGCGGGAGCAGGAGCCCGACGTTCGCCCCCCCGGAAAAGAGGCTCGGCGGCGGCCGACGGGCCCCGAGGTGTCCCGCCTCTGGCAAAGCCCGGAGCCCCAGCGCTGCGGGGCCTGCGGATAGGGCGCCAAGGGGAGGGGAAGAGCAGCAAGAGCTTTCGGGGCTGGGCCCTTCCCTGCGGGAGCAGGAGCCCGACGTTCGCCCCCCCGGAAAAGAGGCTCGGCGGCGGCCGACGGGCCCCGAGGTGTCCCGCCTCTGGCAAAGCCCGGAGCCCCAGCGCTGCGGGGCCTGCGGATAGGGCGCCAAGGGGAGGGGAAGAGCAGCAAGAGCTTTCGGGGCTGGGCCCTTCCCTGCGGGAGCAGGAGCCCGACGTTCGCCCCCCCGGAAAAGAGGCTCGGCGGCGGCCGACGGGCCCCGAGGTGTCCCGCCTCTGGCAAAGCCCGGAGCCCCAGCGCTGCGGGGCCTGCGGATAGGGCGCCAAGGGGAGGGGAAGAGCAGCAAGAGCTTTCGGGGCTGGGCCCTTCCCTGCGGGAGCAGGAGCCCGACGTTCGCCCCCCCGGAAAAGAGGCTCGGCGGCGGCCGACGGGCCCCGAGGTGTCCCGCCTCTGGCAAAGCCCGGAGCCCCAGCGCTGCGGGGCCTGCGGATAGGGCGCCAAGGGGAGGGGAAGAGCAGCAAGAGCTTTCGGGGCTGGGCCCTTCCCTGCGGGAGCAGGAGCCCGACGTTCGCCCCCCCGGAAAAGAGGCTCGGCGGCGGCCGACGGGCCCCGAGGTGTCCCGCCTCTGGCAAAGCCCGGAGCCCCAGCGCTGCGGGGCCTGCGGATAGGGCGCCAAGGGGAGGGGAAGAGCAGCAAGAGCTTTCGGGGCTGGGCCCTTCCCTGCGGGAGCAGGAGCCCGACGTTCGCCCCCCCGGAAAAGAGGCTCGGCGGCGGCCGACGGGCCCCGAGGTGTCCCGCCTCTGGCAAAGCCCGGAGCCCCAGCGCTGCGGGGCCTGCGGATAGGGCGCCAAGGGGAGGGGAAGAGCAGCAAGAGCTTTCGGGGCTGGGCCCTTCCCTGCGGGAGCAGGAGCCCGACGTTCGCCCCCCCGGAAAAGAGGCTCGGCGGCGGCCGACGGGCCCCGAGGTGTCCCGCCTCTGGCAAAGCCCGGAGCCCCAGCGCTGCGGGGCCTGCGGATAGGGCGCCAAGGGGAGGGGAAGAGCAGCAAGAGCTTTCGGGGCTGGGCCCTTCCCTGCGGGAGCAGGAGCCCGACGTTCGCCCCCCCGGAAAAGAGGCTCGGCGGCGGCCGACGGGCCCCGAGGTGTCCCGCCTCTGGCAAAGCCCGGAGCCCCAGCGCTGCGGGGCCTGCGGATAGGGCGCCAAGGGGAGGGGAAGAGCAGCAAGAGCTTTCGGGGCTGGGCCCTTCCCTGCGGGAGCAGGAGCCCGACGTTCGCCCCCCCGGAAAAGAGGCTCGGCGGCGGCCGACGGGCCCCGAGGTGTCCCGCCTCTGGCAAAGCCCGGAGCCCCAGCGCTGCGGGGCCTGCGGATAGGGCGCCAAGGGGAGGGGAAGAGCAGCAAGAGCTTTCGGGGCTGGGCCCTTCCCTGCGGGAGCAGGAGCCCGACGTTCGCCCCCCCGGAAAAGAGGCTCGGCGGCGGCCGACGGGCCCCGAGGTGTCCCGCCTCTGGCAAAGCCCGGAGCCCCAGCGCTGCGGGGCCTGCGGATAGGGCGCCAAGGGGAGGGGAAGAGCAGCAAGAGCTTTCGGGGCTGGGCCCTTCCCTGCGGGAGCAGGAGCCCGACGTTCGCCCCCCCGGAAAAGAGGCTCGGCGGCGGCCGACGGGCCCCGAGGTGTCCCGCCTCTGGCAAAGCCCGGAGCCCCAGCGCTGCGGGGCCTGCGGATAGGGCGCCAAGGGGAGGGGAAGAGCAGCAAGAGCTTTCGGGGCTGGGCCCTTCCCTGCGGGAGCAGGAGCCCGACGTTCGCCCCCCCGGAAAAGAGGCTCGGCGGCGGCCGACGGGCCCCGAGGTGTCCCGCCTCTGGCAAAGCCCGGAGCCCCAGCGCTGCGGGGCCTGCGGATAGGGCGCCAAGGGGAGGGGAAGAGCAGCAAGAGCTTTCGGGGCTGGGCCCTTCCCTGCGGGAGCAGGAGCCCGACGTTCGCCCCCCCGGAAAAGAGGCTCGGCGGCGGCCGACGGGCCCCGAGGTGTCCCGCCTCTGGCAAAGCCCGGAGCCCCAGCGCTGCGGGGCCTGCGGATAGGGCGCCAAGGGGAGGGGAAGAGCAGCAAGAGCTTTCGGGGCTGGGCCCTTCCCTGCGGGAGCAGGAGCCCGACGTTCGCCCCCCCGGAAAAGAGGCTCGGCGGCGGCCGACGGGCCCCGAGGTGTCCCGCCTCTGGCAAAGCCCGGAGCCCCAGCGCTGCGGGGCCTGCGGATAGGGCGCCAAGGGGAGGGGAAGAGCAGCAAGAGCTTTCGGGGCTGGGCCCTTCCCTGCGGGAGCAGGAGCCCGACGTTCGCCCCCCCGGAAAAGAGGCTCGGCGGCGGCCGACGGGCCCCGAGGTGTCCCGCCTCTGGCAAAGCCCGGAGCCCCAGCGCTGCGGGGCCTGCGGATAGGGCGCCAAGGGGAGGGGAAGAGCAGCAAGAGCTTTCGGGGCTGGGCCCTTCCCTGCGGGAGCAGGAGCCCGACGTTCGCCCCCCCGGAAAAGAGGCTCGGCGGCGGCCGACGGGCCCCGAGGTGTCCCGCCTCTGGCAAAGCCCGGAGCCCCAGCGCTGCGGGGCCTGCGGATAGGGCGCCAAGGGGAGGGGAAGAGCAGCAAGAGCTTTCGGGGCTGGGCCCTTCCCTGCGGGAGCAGGAGCCCGACGTTCGCCCCCCCGGAAAAGAGGCTCGGCGGCGGCCGACGGGCCCCGAGGTGTCCCGCCTCTGGCAAAGCCCGGAGCCCCAGCGCTGCGGGGCCTGCGGATAGGGCGCCAAGGGGAGGGGAAGAGCAGCAAGAGCTTTCGGGGCTGGGCCCTTCCCTGCGGGAGCAGGAGCCCGACGTTCGCCCCCCCGGAAAAGAGGCTCGGCGGCGGCCGACGGGCCCCGAGGTGTCCCGCCTCTGGCAAAGCCCGGAGCCCCAGCGCTGCGGGGCCTGCGGATAGGGCGCCAAGGGGAGGGGAAGAGCAGCAAGAGCTTTCGGGGCTGGGCCCTTCCCTGCGGGAGCAGGAGCCCGACGTTCGCCCCCCCGGAAAAGAGGCTCGGCGGCGGCCGACGGGCCCCGAGGTGTCCCGCCTCTGGCAAAGCCCGGAGCCCCAGCGCTGCGGGGCCTGCGGATAGGGCGCCAAGGGGAGGGGAAGAGCAGCAAGAGCTTTCGGGGCTGGGCCCTTCCCTGCGGGAGCAGGAGCCCGACGTTCGCCCCCCCGGAAAAGAGGCTCGGCGGCGGCCGACGGGCCCCGAGGTGTCCCGCCTCTGGCAAAGCCCGGAGCCCCAGCGCTGCGGGGCCTGCGGATAGGGCGCCAAGGGGAGGGGAAGAGCAGCAAGAGCTTTCGGGGCTGGGCCCTTCCCTGCGGGAGCAGGAGCCCGACGTTCGCCCCCCCGGAAAAGAGGCTCGGCGGCGGCCGACGGGCCCCGAGGTGTCCCGCCTCTGGCAAAGCCCGGAGCCCCAGCGCTGCGGGGCCTGCGGATAGGGCGCCAAGGGGAGGGGAAGAGCAGCAAGAGCTTTCGGGGCTGGGCCCTTCCCTGCGGGAGCAGGAGCCCGACGTTCGCCCCCCCGGAAAAGAGGCTCGGCGGCGGCCGACGGGCCCCGAGGTGTCCCGCCTCTGGCAAAGCCCGGAGCCCCAGCGCTGCGGGGCCTGCGGATAGGGCGCCAAGGGGAGGGGAAGAGCAGCAAGAGCTTTCGGGGCTGGGCCCTTCCCTGCGGGAGCAGGAGCCCGACGTTCGCCCCCCCGGAAAAGAGGCTCGGCGGCGGCCGACGGGCCCCGAGGTGTCCCGCCTCTGGCAAAGCCCGGAGCCCCAGCGCTGCGGGGCCTGCGGATAGGGCGCCAAGGGGAGGGGAAGAGCAGCAAGAGCTTTCGGGGCTGGGCCCTTCCCTGCGGGAGCAGGAGCCCGACGTTCGCCCCCCCGGAAAAGAGGCTCGGCGGCGGCCGACGGGCCCCGAGGTGTCCCGCCTCTGGCAAAGCCCGGAGCCCCAGCGCTGCGGGGCCTGCGGATAGGGCGCCAAGGGGAGGGGAAGAGCAGCAAGAGCTTTCGGGGCTGGGCCCTTCCCTGCGGGAGCAGGAGCCTGACGTTCGCCCCCCCGGAAAAGAGGCTCGGCGGCGGCCGACGGGCCCCGAGGTGTCCCGCCTCTGGCAAAGCCCGGAGCCCCAGCGCTGCGGGGCCTGCGGATAGGGCGCCAAGGGGAGGGGAAGAGCAGCAAGAGCTTTCGGGGCTGGGCCCTTCCCTGCGGGAGCAGGAGCCCGACGTTCGCCCCCCCGGAAAAGAGGCTCGGCGGCGGCCGACGGGCCCCGAGGTGTCCCGCCTCTGGCAAAGCCCGGAGCCCCAGCGCTGCGGGGCCTGCGGATAGGGCGCCAAGGGGAGGGGAAGAGCAGCAAGAGCTTTCGGGGCTGGGCCCTTCCCTGCGGGAGCAGGAGCCCGACGTTCGCCCCCCCGGAAAAGAGGCTCGGCGGCGGCCGACGGGCCCCGAGGTGTCCCGCCTCTGGCAAAGCCCGGAGCCCCAGCGCTGCGGGGCCTGCGGATAGGGCGCCAAGGGGAGGGGAAGAGCAGCAAGAGCTTTCGGGGCTGGGCCCTTCCCTGCGGGAGCAGGAGCCCGACGTTCGCCCCCCCGGAAAAGAGGCTCGGCGGCGGCCGACGGGCCCCGAGGTGTCCCGCCTCTGGCAAAGCCCGGAGCCCCAGCGCTGCGGGGCCTGCGGATAGGGCGCCAAGGGGAGGGGAAGAGCAGCAAGAGCTTTCGGGGCTGGGCCCTTCCCTGCGGGAGCAGGAGCCCGACGTTCGCCCCCCCGGAAAAGAGGCTCGGCGGCGGCCGACGGGCCCCGAGGTGTCCCGCCTCTGGCAAAGCCCGGAGCCCCAGCGCTGCGGGGCCTGCGGATAGGGCGCCAAGGGGAGGGGAAGAGCAGCAAGAGCTTTCGGGGCTGGGCCCTTCCCTGCGGGAGCAGGAGCCCGACGTTCGCCCCCCCGGAAAAGAGGCTCGGCGGCGGCCGACGGGCCCCGAGGTGTCCCGCCTCTGGCAAAGCCCGGAGCCCCAGCGCTGCGGGGCCTGCGGATAGGGCGCCAAGGGGAGGGGAAGAGCAGCAAGAGCTTTCGGGGCTGGGCCCTTCCCTGCGGGAGCAGGAGCCCGACGTTCGCCCCCCCGGAAAAGAGGCTCGGCGGCGGCCGACGGGCCCCGAGGTGTCCCGCCTCTGGCAAAGCCCGGAGCCCCAGCGCTGCGGGGCCTGCGGATAGGGCGCCAAGGGGAGGGGAAGAGCAGCAAGAGCTTTCGGGGCTGGGCCCTTCCCTGCGGGAGCAGGAGCCCGACGTTCGCCCCCCCGGAAAAGAGGCTCGGCGGCGGCCGACGGGCCCCGAGGTGTCCCGCCTCTGGCAAAGCCCGGAGCCCCAGCGCTGCGGGGCCTGCGGATAGGGCGCCAAGGGGAGGGGAAGAGCAGCAAGAGCTTTCGGGGCTGGGCCCTTCCCTGCGGGAGCAGGAGCCCGACGTTCGCCCCCCCGGAAAAGAGGCTCGGCGGCGGCCGACGGGCCCCGAGGTGTCCCGCCTCTGGCAAAGCCCGGAGCCCCAGCGCTGCGGGGCCTGCGGATAGGGCGCCAAGGGGAGGGGAAGAGCAGCAAGAGCTTTCGGGGCTGGGCCCTTCCCTGCGGGAGCAGGAGCCCGACGTTCGCCCCCCCGGAAAAGAGGCTCGGCGGCGGCCGACGGGCCCCGAGGTGTCCCGCCTCTGGCAAAGCCCGGAGCCCCAGCGCTGCGGGGCCTGCGGATAGGGCGCCAAGGGGAGGGGAAGAGCAGCAAGAGCTTTCGGGGCTGGGCCCTTCCCTGCGGGAGCAGGAGCCCGACGTTCGCCCCCCCGGAAAAGAGGCTCGGCGGCGGCCGACGGGCCCCGAGGTGTCCCGCCTCTGGCAAAGCCCGGAGCCCCAGCGCTGCGGGGCCTGCGGATAGGGCGCCAAGGGGAGGGGAAGAGCAGCAAGAGCTTTCGGGGCTGGGCCCTTCCCTGCGGGAGCAGGAGCCCGACGTTCGCCCCCCCGGAAAAGAGGCTCGGCGGCGGCCGACGGGCCCCGAGGTGTCCCGCCTCTGGCAAAGCCCGGAGCCCCAGCGCTGCGGGGCCTGCGGATAGGGCGCCAAGGGGAGGGGAAGAGCAGCAAGAGCTTTCGGGGCTGGGCCCTTCCCTGCGGGAGCAGGAGCCCGACGTTCGCCCCCCCGGAAAAGAGGCTCGGCGGCGGCCGACGGGCCCCGAGGTGTCCCGCCTCTGGCAAAGCCCGGAGCCCCAGCGCTGCGGGGCCTGCGGATAGGGCGCCAAGGGGAGGGGAAGAGCAGCAAGAGCTTTCGGGGCTGGGCCCTTCCCTGCGGGAGCAGGAGCCCGACGTTCGCCCCCCCGGAAAAGAGGCTCGGCGGCGGCCGACGGGCCCCGAGGTGTCCCGCCTCTGGCAAAGCCCGGAGCCCCAGCGCTGCGGGGCCTGCGGATAGGGCGCCAAGGGGAGGGGAAGAGCAGCAAGAGCTTTCGGGGCTGGGCCCTTCCCTGCGGGAGCAGGAGCCCGACGTTCGCCCCCCCGGAAAAGAGGCTCGGCGGCGGCCGACGGGCCCCGAGGTGTCCCGCCTCTGGCAAAGCCCGGAGCCCCAGCGCTGCGGGGCCTGCGGATAGGGCGCCAAGGGGAGGGGAAGAGCAGCAAGAGCTTTCGGGGCTGGGCCCTTCCCTGCGGGAGCAGGAGCCCGACGTTCGCCCCCCCGGAAAAGAGGCTCGGCGGCGGCCGACGGGCCCCGAGGTGTCCCGCCTCTGGCAAAGCCCGGAGCCCCAGCGCTGCGGGGCCTGCGGATAGGGCGCCAAGGGGAGGGGAAGAGCAGCAAGAGCTTTCGGGGCTGGGCCCTTCCCTGCGGGAGCAGGAGCCCGACGTTCGCCCCCCCGGAAAAGAGGCTCGGCGGCGGCCGACGGGCCCCGAGGTGTCCCGCCTCTGGCAAAGCCCGGAGCCCCAGCGCTGCGGGGCCTGCGGATAGGGCGCCAAGGGGAGGGGAAGAGCAGCAAGAGCTTTCGGGGCTGGGCCCTTCCCTGCGGGAGCAGGAGCCCGACGTTCGCCCCCCCGGAAAAGAGGCTCGGCGGCGGCCGACGGGCCCCGAGGTGTCCCGCCTCTGGCAAAGCCCGGAGCCCCAGCGCTGCGGGGCCTGCGGATAGGGCGCCAAGGGGAGGGGAAGAGCAGCAAGAGCTTTCGGGGCTGGGCCCTTCCCTGCGGGAGCAGGAGCCCGACGTTCGCCCCCCCGGAAAAGAGGCTCGGCGGCGGCCGACGGGCCCCGAGGTGTCCCGCCTCTGGCAAAGCCCGGAGCCCCAGCGCTGCGGGGCCTGCGGATAGGGCGCCAAGGGGAGGGGAAGAGCAGCAAGAGCTTTCGGGGCTGGGCCCTTCCCTGCGGGAGCAGGAGCCCGACGTTCGCCCCCCCGGAAAAGAGGCTCGGCGGCGGCCGACGGGCCCCGAGGTGTCCCGCCTCTGGCAAAGCCCGGAGCCCCAGCGCTGCGGGGCCTGCGGATAGGGCGCCAAGGGGAGGGGAAGAGCAGCAAGAGCTTTCGGGGCTGGGCCCTTCCCTGCGGGAGCAGGAGCCCGACGTTCGCCCCCCCGGAAAAGAGGCTCGGCGGCGGCCGACGGGCCCCGAGGTGTCCCGCCTCTGGCAAAGCCCGGAGCCCCAGCGCTGCGGGGCCTGCGGATAGGGCGCCAAGGGGAGGGGAAGAGCAGCAAGAGCTTTCGGGGCTGGGCCCTTCCCTGCGGGAGCAGGAGCCCGACGTTCGCCCCCCCGGAAAAGAGGCTCGGCGGCGGCCGACGGGCCCCGAGGTGTCCCGCCTCTGGCAAAGCCCGGAGCCCCAGCGCTGCGGGGCCTGCGGATAGGGCGCCAAGGGGAGGGGAAGAGCAGCAAGAGCTTTCGGGGCTGGGCCCTTCCCTGCGGGAGCAGGAGCCCGACGTTCGCCCCCCCGGAAAAGAGGCTCGGCGGCGGCCGACGGGCCCCGAGGTGTCCCGCCTCTGGCAAAGCCCGGAGCCCCAGCGCTGCGGGGCCTGCGGATAGGGCGCCAAGGGGAGGGGAAGAGCAGCAAGAGCTTTCGGGGCTGGGCCCTTCCCTGCGGGAGCAGGAGCCCGACGTTCGCCCCCCCGGAAAAGAGGCTCGGCGGCGGCCGACGGGCCCCGAGGTGTCCCGCCTCTGGCAAAGCCCGGAGCCCCAGCGCTGCGGGGCCTGCGGATAGGGCGCCAAGGGGAGGGGAAGAGCAGCAAGAGCTTTCGGGGCTGGGCCCTTCCCTGCGGGAGCAGGAGCCCGACGTTCGCCCCCCCGGAAAAGAGGCTCGGCGGCGGCCGACGGGCCCCGAGGTGTCCCGCCTCTGGCAAAGCCCGGAGCCCCAGCGCTGCGGGGCCTGCGGATAGGGCGCCAAGGGGAGGGGAAGAGCAGCAAGAGCTTTCGGGGCTGGGCCCTTCCCTGCGGGAGCAGGAGCCCGACGTTCGCCCCCCCGGAAAAGAGGCTCGGCGGCGGCCGACGGGCCCCGAGGTGTCCCGCCTCTGGCAAAGCCCGGAGCCCCAGCGCTGCGGGGCCTGCGGATAGGGCGCCAAGGGGAGGGGAAGAGCAGCAAGAGCTTTCGGGGCTGGGCCCTTCCCTGCGGGAGCAGGAGCCCGACGTTCGCCCCCCCGGAAAAGAGGCTCGGCGGCGGCCGACGGGCCCCGAGGTGTCCCGCCTCTGGCAAAGCCCGGAGCCCCAGCGCTGCGGGGCCTGCGGATAGGGCGCCAAGGGGAGGGGAAGAGCAGCAAGAGCTTTCGGGGCTGGGCCCTTCCCTGCGGGAGCAGGAGCCCGACGTTCGCCCCCCCGGAAAAGAGGCTCGGCGGCGGCCGACGGGCCCCGAGGTGTCCCGCCTCTGGCAAAGCCCGGAGCCCCAGCGCTGCGGGGCCTGCGGATAGGGCGCCAAGGGGAGGGGAAGAGCAGCAAGAGCTTTCGGGGCTGGGCCCTTCCCTGCGGGAGCAGGAGCCCGACGTTCGCCCCCCCGGAAAAGAGGCTCGGCGGCGGCCGACGGGCCCCGAGGTGTCCCGCCTCTGGCAAAGCCCGGAGCCCCAGCGCTGCGGGGCCTGCGGATAGGGCGCCAAGGGGAGGGGAAGAGCAGCAAGAGCTTTCGGGGCTGGGCCCTTCCCTGCGGGAGCAGGAGCCCGACGTTCGCCCCCCCGGAAAAGAGGCTCGGCGGCGGCCGACGGGCCCCGAGGTGTCCCGCCTCTGGCAAAGCCCGGAGCCCCAGCGCTGCGGGGCCTGCGGATAGGGCGCCAAGGGGAGGGGAAGAGCAGCAAGAGCTTTCGGGGCTGGGCCCTTCCCTGCGGGAGCAGGAGCCCGACGTTCGCCCCCCCGGAAAAGAGGCTCGGCGGCGGCCGACGGGCCCCGAGGTGTCCCGCCTCTGGCAAAGCCCGGAGCCCCAGCGCTGCGGGGCCTGCGGATAGGGCGCCAAGGGGAGGGGAAGAGCAGCAAGAGCTTTCGGGGCTGGGCCCTTCCCTGCGGGAGCAGGAGCCCGACGTTCGCCCCCCCGGAAAAGAGGCTCGGCGGCGGCCGACGGGCCCCGAGGTGTCCCGCCTCTGGCAAAGCCCGGAGCCCCAGCGCTGCGGGGCCTGCGGATAGGGCGCCAAGGGGAGGGGAAGAGCAGCAAGAGCTTTCGGGGCTGGGCCCTTCCCTGCGGGAGCAGGAGCCCGACGTTCGCCCCCCCGGAAAAGAGGCTCGGCGGCGGCCGACGGGCCCCGAGGTGTCCCGCCTCTGGCAAAGCCCGGAGCCCCAGCGCTGCGGGGCCTGCGGATAGGGCGCCAAGGGGAGGGGAAGAGCAGCAAGAGCTTTCGGGGCTGGGCCCTTCCCTGCGGGAGCAGGAGCCCGACGTTCGCCCCCCCGGAAAAGAGGCTCGGCGGCGGCCGACGGGCCCCGAGGTGTCCCGCCTCTGGCAAAGCCCGGAGCCCCAGCGCTGCGGGGCCTGCGGATAGGGCGCCAAGGGGAGGGGAAGAGCAGCAAGAGCTTTCGGGGCTGGGCCCTTCCCTGCGGGAGCAGGAGCCCGACGTTCGCCCCCCCGGAAAAGAGGCTCGGCGGCGGCCGACGGGCCCCGAGGTGTCCCGCCTCTGGCAAAGCCCGGAGCCCCAGCGCTGCGGGGCCTGCGGATAGGGCGCCAAGGGGAGGGGAAGAGCAGCAAGAGCTTTCGGGGCTGGGCCCTTCCCTGCGGGAGCAGGAGCCCGACGTTCGCCCCCCCGGAAAAGAGGCTCGGCGGCGGCCGACGGGCCCCGAGGTGTCCCGCCTCTGGCAAAGCCCGGAGCCCCAGCGCTGCGGGGCCTGCGGATAGGGCGCCAAGGGGAGGGGAAGAGCAGCAAGAGCTTTCGGGGCTGGGCCCTTCCCTGCGGGAGCAGGAGCCCGACGTTCGCCCCCCCGGAAAAGAGGCTCGGCGGCGGCCGACGGGCCCCGAGGTGTCCCGCCTCTGGCAAAGCCCGGAGCCCCAGCGCTGCGGGGCCTGCGGATAGGGCGCCAAGGGGAGGGGAAGAGCAGCAAGAGCTTTCGGGGCTGGGCCCTTCCCTGCGGGAGCAGGAGCCCGACGTTCGCCCCCCCGGAAAAGAGGCTCGGCGGCGGCCGACGGGCCCCGAGGTGTCCCGCCTCTGGCAAAGCCCGGAGCCCCAGCGCTGCGGGGCCTGCGGATAGGGCGCCAAGGGGAGGGGAAGAGCAGCAAGAGCTTTCGGGGCTGGGCCCTTCCCTGCGGGAGCAGGAGCCCGACGTTCGCCCCCCCGGAAAAGAGGCTCGGCGGCGGCCGACGGGCCCCGAGGTGTCCCGCCTCTGGCAAAGCCCGGAGCCCCAGCGCTGCGGGGCCTGCGGATAGGGCGCCAAGGGGAGGGGAAGAGCAGCAAGAGCTTTCGGGGCTGGGCCCTTCCCTGCGGGAGCAGGAGCCCGACGTTCGCCCCCCCGGAAAAGAGGCTCGGCGGCGGCCGACGGGCCCCGAGGTGTCCCGCCTCTGGCAAAGCCCGGAGCCCCAGCGCTGCGGGGCCTGCGGATAGGGCGCCAAGGGGAGGGGAAGAGCAGCAAGAGCTTTCGGGGCTGGGCCCTTCCCTGCGGGAGCAGGAGCCCGACGTTCGCCCCCCCGGAAAAGAGGCTCGGCGGCGGCCGACGGGCCCCGAGGTGTCCCGCCTCTGGCAAAGCCCGGAGCCCCAGCGCTGCGGGGCCTGCGGATAGGGCGCCAAGGGGAGGGGAAGAGCAGCAAGAGCTTTCGGGGCTGGGCCCTTCCCTGCGGGAGCAGGAGCCCGACGTTCGCCCCCCCGGAAAAGAGGCTCGGCGGCGGCCGACGGGCCCCGAGGTGTCCCGCCTCTGGCAAAGCCCGGAGCCCCAGCGCTGCGGGGCCTGCGGATAGGGCGCCAAGGGGAGGGGAAGAGCAGCAAGAGCTTTCGGGGCTGGGCCCTTCCCTGCGGGAGCAGGAGCCCGACGTTCGCCCCCCCGGAAAAGAGGCTCGGCGGCGGCCGACGGGCCCCGAGGTGTCCCGCCTCTGGCAAAGCCCGGAGCCCCAGCGCTGCGGGGCCTGCGGATAGGGCGCCAAGGGGAGGGGAAGAGCAGCAAGAGCTTTCGGGGCTGGGCCCTTCCCTGCGGGAGCAGGAGCCCGACGTTCGCCCCCCCGGAAAAGAGGCTCGGCGGCGGCCGACGGGCCCCGAGGTGTCCCGCCTCTGGCAAAGCCCGGAGCCCCAGCGCTGCGGGGCCTGCGGATAGGGCGCCAAGGGGAGGGGAAGAGCAGCAAGAGCTTTCGGGGCTGGGCCCTTCCCTGCGGGAGCAGGAGCCCGACGTTCGCCCCCCCGGAAAAGAGGCTCGGCGGCGGCCGACGGGCCCCGAGGTGTCCCGCCTCTGGCAAAGCCCGGAGCCCCAGCGCTGCGGGGCCTGCGGATAGGGCGCCAAGGGGAGGGGAAGAGCAGCAAGAGCTTTCGGGGCTGGGCCCTTCCCTGCGGGAGCAGGAGCCCGACGTTCGCCCCCCCGGAAAAGAGGCTCGGCGGCGGCCGACGGGCCCCGAGGTGTCCCGCCTCTGGCAAAGCCCGGAGCCCCAGCGCTGCGGGGCCTGCGGATAGGGCGCCAAGGGGAGGGGAAGAGCAGCAAGAGCTTTCGGGGCTGGGCCCTTCCCTGCGGGAGCAGGAGCCCGACGTTCGCCCCCCCGGAAAAGAGGCTCGGCGGCGGCCGACGGGCCCCGAGGTGTCCCGCCTCTGGCAAAGCCCGGAGCCCCAGCGCTGCGGGGCCTGCGGATAGGGCGCCAAGGGGAGGGGAAGAGCAGCAAGAGCTTTCGGGGCTGGGCCCTTCCCTGCGGGAGCAGGAGCCCGACGTTCGCCCCCCCGGAAAAGAGGCTCGGCGGCGGCCGACGGGCCCCGAGGTGTCCCGCCTCTGGCAAAGCCCGGAGCCCCAGCGCTGCGGGGCCTGCGGATAGGGCGCCAAGGGGAGGGGAAGAGCAGCAAGAGCTTTCGGGGCTGGGCCCTTCCCTGCGGGAGCAGGAGCCCGACGTTCGCCCCCCCGGAAAAGAGGCTCGGCGGCGGCCGACGGGCCCCGAGGTGTCCCGCCTCTGGCAAAGCCCGGAGCCCCAGCGCTGCGGGGCCTGCGGATAGGGCGCCAAGGGGAGGGGAAGAGCAGCAAGAGCTTTCGGGGCTGGGCCCTTCCCTGCGGGAGCAGGAGCCCGACGTTCGCCCCCCCGGAAAAGAGGCTCGGCGGCGGCCGACGGGCCCCGAGGTGTCCCGCCTCTGGCAAAGCCCGGAGCCCCAGCGCTGCGGGGCCTGCGGATAGGGCGCCAAGGGGAGGGGAAGAGCAGCAAGAGCTTTCGGGGCTGGGCCCTTCCCTGCGGGAGCAGGAGCCCGACGTTCGCCCCCCCGGAAAAGAGGCTCGGCGGCGGCCGACGGGCCCCGAGGTGTCCCGCCTCTGGCAAAGCCCGGAGCCCCAGCGCTGCGGGGCCTGCGGATAGGGCGCCAAGGGGAGGGGAAGAGCAGCAAGAGCTTTCGGGGCTGGGCCCTTCCCTGCGGGAGCAGGAGCCCGACGTTCGCCCCCCCGGAAAAGAGGCTCGGCGGCGGCCGACGGGCCCCGAGGTGTCCCGCCTCTGGCAAAGCCCGGAGCCCCAGCGCTGCGGGGCCTGCGGATAGGGCGCCAAGGGGAGGGGAAGAGCAGCAAGAGCTTTCGGGGCTGGGCCCTTCCCTGCGGGAGCAGGAGCCCGACGTTCGCCCCCCCGGAAAAGAGGCTCGGCGGCGGCCGACGGGCCCCGAGGTGTCCCGCCTCTGGCAAAGCCCGGAGCCCCAGCGCTGCAGGGCCTGCGGATAGGGCGCCAAGGGGAGGGGAAGAGCAGCAAGAGCTTTCGGGGCTGGGCCCTTCCCTGCGGGAGCAGGAGCCCGACGTTCGCCCCCCCGGAAAAGAGGCTCGGCGGCGGCCGACGGGCCCCGAGGTGTCCCGCCTCTGGCAAAGCCCGGAGCCCCAGCGCTGCGGGGCCTGCGGATAGGGCGCCAAGGGGAGGGGAAGAGCAGCAAGAGCTTTCGGGGCTGGGCCCTTCCCTGCGGGAGCAGGAGCCCGACGTTCGCCCCCCCGGAAAAGAGGCTCGGCGGCGGCCGACGGGCCCCGAGGTGTCCCGCCTCTGGCAAAGCCCGGAGCCCCAGCGCTGCGGGGCCTGCGGATAGGGCGCCAAGGGGAGGGGAAGAGCAGCAAGAGCTTTCGGGGCTGGGCCCTTCCCTGCGGGAGCAGGAGCCCGACGTTCGCCCCCCCGGAAAAGAGGCTCGGCGGCGGCCGACGGGCCCCGAGGTGTCCCGCCTCTGGCAAAGCCCGGAGCCCCAGCGCTGCGGGGCCTGCGGATAGGGCGCCAAGGGGAGGGGAAGAGCAGCAAGAGCTTTCGGGGCTGGGCCCTTCCCTGCGGGAGCAGGAGCCCGACGTTCGCCCCCCCGGAAAAGAGGCTCGGCGGCGGCCGACGGGCCCCGAGGTGTCCCGCCTCTGGCAAAGCCCGGAGCCCCAGCGCTGCGGGGCCTGCGGATAGGGCGCCAAGGGGAGGGGAAGAGCAGCAAGAGCTTTCGGGGCTGGGCCCTTCCCTGCGGGAGCAGGAGCCCGACGTTCGCCCCCCCGGAAAAGAGGCTCGGCGGCGGCCGACGGGCCCCGAGGTGTCCCGCCTCTGGCAAAGCCCGGAGCCCCAGCGCTGCGGGGCCTGCGGATAGGGCGCCAAGGGGAGGGGAAGAGCAGCAAGAGCTTTCGGGGCTGGGCCCTTCCCTGCGGGAGCAGGAGCCCGACGTTCGCCCCCCCGGAAAAGAGGCTCGGCGGCGGCCGACGGGCCCCGAGGTGTCCCGCCTCTGGCAAAGCCCGGAGCCCCAGCGCTGCGGGGCCTGCGGATAGGGCGCCAAGGGGAGGGGAAGAGCAGCAAGAGCTTTCGGGGCTGGGCCCTTCCCTGCGGGAGCAGGAGCCCGACGTTCGCCCCCCCGGAAAAGAGGCTCGGCGGCGGCCGACGGGCCCCGAGGTGTCCCGCCTCTGGCAAAGCCCGGAGCCCCAGCGCTGCGGGGCCTGCGGATAGGGCGCCAAGGGGAGGGGAAGAGCAGCAAGAGCTTTCGGGGCTGGGCCCTTCCCTGCGGGAGCAGGAGCCCGACGTTCGCCCCCCCGGAAAAGAGGCTCGGCGGCGGCCGACGGGCCCCGAGGTGTCCCGCCTCTGGCAAAGCCCGGAGCCCCAGCGCTGCGGGGCCTGCGGATAGGGCGCCAAGGGGAGGGGAAGAGCAGCAAGAGCTTTCGGGGCTGGGCCCTTCCCTGCGGGAGCAGGAGCCCGACGTTCGCCCCCCCGGAAAAGAGGCTCGGCGGCGGCCGACGGGCCCCGAGGTGTCCCGCCTCTGGCAAAGCCCGGAGCCCCAGCGCTGCGGGGCCTGCGGATAGGGCGCCAAGGGGAGGGGAAGAGCAGCAAGAGCTTTCGGGGCTGGGCCCTTCCCTGCGGGAGCAGGAGCCCGACGTTCGCCCCCCCGGAAAAGAGGCTCGGCGGCGGCCGACGGGCCCCGAGGTGTCCCGCCTCTGGCAAAGCCCGGAGCCCCAGCGCTGCGGGGCCTGCGGATAGGGCGCCAAGGGGAGGGGAAGAGCAGCAAGAGCTTTCGGGGCTGGGCCCTTCCCTGCGGGAGCAGGAGCCCGACGTTCGCCCCCCCGGAAAAGAGGCTCGGCGGCGGCCGACGGGCCCCGAGGTGTCCCGCCTCTGGCAAAGCCCGGAGCCCCAGCGCTGCGGGGCCTGCGGATAGGGCGCCAAGGGGAGGGGAAGAGCAGCAAGAGCTTTCGGGGCTGGGCCCTTCCCTGCGGGAGCAGGAGCCCGACGTTCGCCCCCCCGGAAAAGAGGCTCGGCGGCGGCCGACGGGCCCCGAGGTGTCCCGCCTCTGGCAAAGCCCGGAGCCCCAGCGCTGCGGGGCCTGCGGATAGGGCGCCAAGGGGAGGGGAAGAGCAGCAAGAGCTTTCGGGGCTGGGCCCTTCCCTGCGGGAGCAGGAGCCCGACGTTCGCCCCCCCGGAAAAGAGGCTCAGCGGCGGCCGACGGGCCCCGAGGTGTCCCGCCTCTGGCAAAGCCCGGAGCCCCAGCGCTGCGGGGCCTGCGGATAGGGCGCCAAGGGGAGGGGAAGAGCAGCAAGAGCTTTCGGGGCTGGGCCCTTCCCTGCGGGAGCAGGAGCCCGACGTTCGCCCCCCCGGAAAAGAGGCTCGGCGGCGGCCGACGGGCCCCGAGGTGTCCCGCCTCTGGCAAAGCCCGGAGCCCCAGCGCTGCGGGGCCTGCGGATAGGGCGCCAAGGGGAGGGGAAGAGCAGCAAGAGCTTTCGGGGCTGGGCCCTTCCCTGCGGGAGCAGGAGCCCGACGTTCGCCCCCCCGGAAAAGAGGCTCGGCGGCGGCCGAGGGGCCCCGAGGTGTCCCGCCTCTGGCAAAGCCCGGAGCCCCAGCGCTGCGGGGCCTGCGGATAGGGCGCCAAGGGGAGGGGAAGAGCAGCAAGAGCTTTCGGGGCTGGGCCCTTCCCTGCGGGAGCAGGAGCCCGACGTTCGCCCCCCCGGAAAAGAGGCTCGGCGGCGGCCGACGGGCCCCGAGGTGTCCCGCCTCTGGCAAAGCCCGGAGCCCCAGCGCTGCGGGGCCTGCGGATAGGGCGCCAAGGGGAGGGGAAGAGCAGCAAGAGCTTTCGGGGCTGGGCCCTTCCCTGCGGGAGAAGGAGCCCGACGTTCGCCCCCCCGGAAAAGAGGCTCGGCGGCGGCCGACGGGCCCCGAGGTGTCCCGCCTCTGGCAAAGCCCGGAGCCCCAGCGCTGCGGGGCCTGCGGATAGGGCGCCAAGGGGAGGGGAAGAGCAGCAAGAGCTTTCGGGGCTGGGCCCTTCCCTGCGGGAGCAGGAGCCCGACGTTCGCCCCCCCGGAAAAGAGGCTCGGCGGCGGCCGACGGGCCCCGAGGTGTCCCGCCTCTGGCAAAGCCCGGAGCCCCAGCGCTGCGGGGCCTGCGGATAGGGCGCCAAGGGGAGGGGAAGAGCAGCAAGAGCTTTCGGGGCTGGGCCCTTCCCTGCGGGAGCAGGAGCCCGACGTTCGCCCCCCCGGAAAAGAGGCTCGGCGGCGGCCGACGGGCCCCGAGGTGTCCCGCCTCTGGCAAAGCCCGGAGCCCCAGCGCTGCGGGGCCTGCGGATAGGGCGCCAAGGGGAGGGGAAGAGCAGCAAGAGCTTTCGGGGCTGGGCCCTTCCCTGCGGGAGCAGGAGCCCGACGTTCGCCCCCCCGGAAAAGAGGCTCGGCGGCGGCCGACGGGCCCCGAGGTGTCCCGCCTCTGGCAAAGCCCGGAGCCCCAGCGCTGCGGGGCCTGCGGATAGGGCGCCAAGGGGAGGGGAAGAGCAGCAAGAGCTTTCGGGGCTGGGCCCTTCCCTGCGGGAGCAGGAGCCCGACGTTCGCCCCCCTGGAAAAGAGGCTCGGCGGCGGCCGACGGGCCCCGAGGTGTCCCACCTCTGGCAAAGCCCGGAGCCCCAGCGCTGCGGGGCCTGCGGATAGGGCGCCAAGGGGAGGGGAAGAGCAGCAAGAGCTTTCGGGGCTGGGCCCTTCCCTGCGGGAGCAGGAGCCTGACGTTCGCCCCCCCGGAAAAGAGGCTCGGCGGCGGCCGACGGGCCCCGAGGTGTCCCGCCTCTGGCAAAGCCCGGAGCCCCAGCGCTGCGGGGCCTGCGGATAGGGCGCCAAGGGGAGGGGAAGAGCAGCAAGAGCTTTCGGGGCTGGGCCCTTCCCTGCGGGAGCAGGAGCCCGACGTTCGCCCCCCCGGAAAAGAGGCTTAGCGGCGGCCGAGGGGCCCCGAGGTGTCCCGCCTCTGGCAAAGCCCGGAGCCCCAGCGCTGCGGGGCCTGCGGATAGGGCGCCAAGGGGAGGGGAAGAGCAGCAAGAGCTTTCGGGGCTGGGCCCTTCCCTGCGGGAGCAGGAGCCCGACGTTCGCCCCCCCGGAAAAGAGGCTCGGCGGCGGCCGACGGGCCCCGAGGTGTCCCGCCTCTGGCAAAGCCCGGAGCCCCAGCGCTGCGGGGCCTGCGGATAGGGCGCCAAGGGGAGGGGAAGAGCAGCAAGAGCTTTCGGGGCTGGGCCCTTCCCTGCGGGAGCAGGAGCCCGACGTTCGCCCCCCCGGAAAAGAGGCTCGGCGGCGGCCGACGGGCCCCGAGGTGTCCCGCCTCTGGCAAAGCCCGGAGCCCCAGCGCTGCGGGGCCTGCGGATAGGGCGCCAAGGGGAGGGGAAGAGCAGCAAGAGCTTTCGGGGCTGGGCCCTTCCCTGCGGGAGCAGGAGCCCGACGTTCGCCCCCCCGGAAAAGAGGCTCGGCGGCGGCCGACGGGCCCCGAGGTGTCCCGCCTCTGGCAAAGCCCGGAGCCCCAGCGCTGCGGGGCCTGCGGATAGGGCGCCAAGGGGAGGGGAAGAGCAGCAAGAGCTTTCGGGGCTGGGCCCTTCCCTGCGGGAGCAGGAGCCCGACGTTCGCCCCCCCGGAAAAGAGGCTCGGCGGCGGCCGACGGGCCCCGAGGTGTCCCGCCTCTGGCAAAGCCCGGAGCCCCAGCGCTGCGGGGCCTGCGGATAGGGCGCCAAGGGGAGGGGAAGAGCAGCAAGAGCTTTCGGGGCTGGGCCCTTCCCTGCGGGAGCAGGAGCCCGACGTTCGCCCCCCCGGAAAAGAGGCTCGGCGGCGGCCGACGGGCCCCGAGGTGTCCCGCCTCTGGCAAAGCCCGGAGCCCCAGCGCTGCGGGGCCTGCGGATAGGGCGCCAAGGGGAGGGGAAGAGCAGCAAGAGCTTTCGGGGCTGGGCCCTTCCCTGCGGGAGCAGGAGCCCGACGTTCGCCCCCCCGGAAAAGAGGCTCGGCGGCGGCCGACGGGCCCCGAGGTGTCCCGCCTCTGGCAAAGCCCGGAGCCCCAGCGCTGCGGGGCCTGCGGATAGGGCGCCAAGGGGAGGGGAAGAGCAGCAAGAGCTTTCGGGGCTGGGCCCTTCCCTGCGGGAGCAGGAGCCCGACGTTCGCCCCCCCGGAAAAGAGGCTCGGCGGCGGCCGACGGGCCCCGAGGTGTCCCGCCTCTGGCAAAGCCCGGAGCCCCAGCGCTGCGGGGCCTGCGGATAGGGCGCCAAGGGGAGGGGAAGAGCAGCAAGAGCTTTCGGGGCTGGGCCCTTCCCTGCGGGAGCAGGAGCCCGACGTTCGCCCCCCCGGAAAAGAGGCTCGGCGGCGGCCGACGGGCCCCGAGGTGTCCCGCCTCTGGCAAAGCCCGGAGCCCCAGCGCTGCGGGGCCTGCGGATAGGGCGCCAAGGGGAGGGGAAGAGCAGCAAGAGCTTTCGGGGCTGGGCCCTTCCCTGCGGGAGCAGGAGCCCGACGTTCGCCCCCCCGGAAAAGAGGCTCGGCGGCGGCCGACGGGCCCCGAGGTGTCCCGCCTCTGGCAAAGCCCGGAGCCCCAGCGCTGCGGGGCCTGCGGATAGGGCGCCAAGGGGAGGGGAAGAGCAGCAAGAGCTTTCGGGGCTGGGCCCTTCCCTGCGGGAGCAGGAGCCCGACGTTCGCCCCCCCGGAAAAGAGGCTCGGCGGCGGCCGACGGGCCCCGAGGTGTCCCGCCTCTGGCAAAGCCCGGAGCCCCAGCGCTGCGGGGCCTGCGGATAGGGCGCCAAGGGGAGGGGAAGAGCAGCAAGAGCTTTCGGGGCTGGGCCCTTCCCTGCGGGAGCAGGAGCCCGACGTTCGCCCCCCCGGAAAAGAGGCTCGGCGGCGGCCGACGGGCCCCGAGGTGTCCCGCCTCTGGCAAAGCCCGGAGCCCCAGCGCTGCGGGGCCTGCGGATAGGGCGCCAAGGGGAGGGGAAGAGCAGCAAGAGCTTTCGGGGCTGGGCCCTTCCCTGCGGGAGCAGGAGCCCGACGTTCGCCCCCCTGGAAAAGAGGCTCGGCGGCGGCCGACGGGCCCCGAGGTGTCCCGCCTCTGGCAAAGCCCGGAGCCCCAGCGCTGCGGGGCCTGCGGATAGGGCGCCAAGGGGAGGGGAAGAGCAGCAAGAGCTTTCGGGGCTGGGCCCTTCCCTGCGGGAGCAGGAGCCCGACGTTCGCCCCCCCGGAAAAGAGGCTCGGCGGCGGCCGACGGGCCCCGAGGTGTCCCGCCTCTGGCAAAGCCCGGAGCCCCAGCGCTGCGGGGCCTGCGGATAGGGCGCCAAGGGGAGGGGAAGAGCAGCAAGAGCTTTCGGGGCTGGGCCCTTCCCTGCGGGAGCAGGAGCCCGACGTTCGCCCCCCCGGAAAAGAGGCTCGGCGGCGGCCGACGGGCCCCGAGGTGTCCCGCCTCTGGCAAAGCCCGGAGCCCCAGCGCTGCGGGGCCTGCGGATAGGGCGCCAAGGGGAGGGGAAGAGCAGCAAGAGCTTTCGGGGCTGGGCCCTTCCCTGCGGGAGCAGGAGCCCGACGTTCGCCCCCCCGGAAAAGAGGCTCGGCGGCGGCCGACGGGCCCCGAGGTGTCCCGCCTCTGGCAAAGCCCGGAGCCCCAGCGCTGCGGGGCCTGCGGATAGGGCGCCAAGGGGAGGGGAAGAGCAGCAAGAGCTTTCGGGGCTGGGCCCTTCCCTGCGGGAGCAGGAGCCCGACGTTCGCCCCCCCGGAAAAGAGGCTCGGCGGCGGCCGACGGGCCCCGAGGTGTCCCGCCTCTGGCAAAGCCCGGAGCCCCAGCGCTGCGGGGCCTGCGGATAGGGCGCCAAGGGGAGGGGAAGAGCAGCAAGAGCTTTCGGGGCTGGGCCCTTCCCTGCGGGAGCAGGAGCCCGACGTTCGCCCCCCCGGAAAAGAGGCTCGGCGGCGGCCGACGGGCCCCGAGGTGTCCCGCCTCTGGCAAAGCCCGGAGCCCCAGCGCTGCGGGGCCTGCGGATAGGGCGCCAAGGGGAGGGGAAGAGCAGCAAGAGCTTTCGGGGCTGGGCCCTTCCCTGCGGGAGCAGGAGCCCGACGTTCGCCCCCCCGGAAAAGAGGCTCGGCGGCGGCCGACGGGCCCCGAGGTGTCCCGCCTCTGGCAAAGCCCGGAGCCCCAGCGCTGCGGGGCCTGCGGATAGGGCGCCAAGGGGAGGGGAAGAGCAGCAAGAGCTTTCGGGGCTGGGCCCTTCCCTGCGGGAGCAGGAGCCCGACGTTCGCCCCCCCGGAAAAGAGGCTCGGCGGCGGCCGACGGGCCCCGAGGTGTCCCGCCTCTGGCAAAGCCCGGAGCCCCAGCGCTGCGGGGCCTGCGGATAGGGCGCCAAGGGGAGGGGAAGAGCAGCAAGAGCTTTCGGGGCTGGGCCCTTCCCTGCGGGAGCAGGAGCCCGACGTTCGCCCCCCCGGAAAAGAGGCTCGGCGGCGGCCGACGGGCCCCGAGGTGTCCCGCCTCTGGCAAAGCCCGGAGCCCCAGCGCTGCGGGGCCTGCGGATAGGGCGCCAAGGGGAGGGGAAGAGCAGCAAGAGCTTTCGGGGCTGGGCCCTTCCCTGCGGGAGCAGGAGCCCGACGTTCGCCCCCCCGGAAAAGAGGCTCGGCGGCGGCCGACGGGCCCCGAGGTGTCCCGCCTCTGGCAAAGCCCGGAGCCCCAGCGCTGCGGGGCCTGCGGATAGGGCGCCAAGGGGAGGGGAAGAGCAGCAAGAGCTTTCGGGGCTGGGCCCTTCCCTGCGGGAGCAGGAGCCCGACGTTCGCCCCCCCGGAAAAGAGGCTCGGCGGCGGCCGACGGGCCCCGAGGTGTCCCGCCTCTGGCAAAGCCCGGAGCCCCAGCGCTGCGGGGCCTGCGGATAGGGCGCCAAGGGGAGGGGAAGAGCAGCAAGAGCTTTCGGGGCTGGGCCCTTCCCTGCGGGAGCAGGAGCCCGACGTTCGCCCCCCCGGAAAAGAGGCTCGGCGGCGGCCGACGGGCCCCGAGGTGTCCCGCCTCTGGCAAAGCCCGGAGCCCCAGCGCTGCGGGGCCTGCGGATAGGGCGCCAAGGGGAGGGGAAGAGCAGCAAGAGCTTTCGGGGCTGGGCCCTTCCCTGCGGGAGCAGGAGCCCGACGTTCGCCCCCCCGGAAAAGAGGCTCGGCGGCGGCCGACGGGCCCCGAGGTGTCCCGCCTCTGGCAAAGCCCGGAGCCCCAGCGCTGCGGGGCCTGCGGATAGGGCGCCAAGGGGAGGGGAAGAGCAGCAAGAGCTTTCGGGGCTGGGCCCTTCCCTGCGGGAGCAGGAGCCCGACGTTCGCCCCCCCGGAAAAGAGGCTCGGCGGCGGCCGACGGGCCCCGAGGTGTCCCGCCTCTGGCAAAGCCCGGAGCCCCAGCGCTGCGGGGCCTGCGGATAGGGCGCCAAGGGGAGGGGAAGAGCAGCAAGAGCTTTCGGGGCTGGGCCCTTCCCTGCGGGAGCAGGAGCCCGACGTTCGCCCCCCCGGAAAAGAGGCTCGGCGGCGGCCGACGGGCCCCGAGGTGTCCCGCCTCTGGCAAAGCCCGGAGCCCCAGCGCTGCGGGGCCTGCGGATAGGGCGCCAAGGGGAGGGGAAGAGCAGCAAGAGCTTTCGGGGCTGGGCCCTTCCCTGCGGGAGCAGGAGCCCGACGTTCGCCCCCCCGGAAAAGAGGCTCGGCGGCGGCCGACGGGCCCCGAGGTGTCCCGCCTCTGGCAAAGCCCGGAGCCCCAGCGCTGCGGGGCCTGCGGATAGGGCGCCAAGGGGAGGGGAAGAGCAGCAAGAGCTTTCGGGGCTGGGCCCTTCCCTGCGGGAGCAGGAGCCCGACGTTCGCCCCCCCGGAAAAGAGGCTCGGCGGCGGCCGACGGGCCCCGAGGTGTCCCGCCTCTGGCAAAGCCCGGAGCCCCAGCGCTGCGGGGCCTGCGGATAGGGCGCCAAGGGGAGGGGAAGAGCAGCAAGAGCTTTCGGGGCTGGGCCCTTCCCTGCGGGAGCAGGAGCCCGACGTTCGCCCCCCCGGAAAAGAGGCTCGGCGGCGGCCGACGGGCCCCGAGGTGTCCCGCCTCTGGCAAAGCCCGGAGCCCCAGCGCTGCGGGGCCTGCGGATAGGGCGCCAAGGGGAGGGGAAGAGCAGCAAGAGCTTTCGGGGCTGGGCCCTTCCCTGCGGGAGCAGGAGCCCGACGTTCGCCCCCCCGGAAAAGAGGCTCGGCGGCGGCCGACGGGCCCCGAGGTGTCCCGCCTCTGGCAAAGCCCGGAGCCCCAGCGCTGCGGGGCCTGCGGATAGGGCGCCAAGGGGAGGGGAAGAGCAGCAAGAGCTTTCGGGGCTGGGCCCTTCCCTGCGGGAGCAGGAGCCCGACGTTCGCCCCCCCGGAAAAGAGGCTCGGCGGCGGCCGACGGGCCCCGAGGTGTCCCGCCTCTGGCAAAGCCCGGAGCCCCAGCGCTGCGGGGCCTGCGGATAGGGCGCCAAGGGGAGGGGAAGAGCAGCAAGAGCTTTCGGGGCTGGGCCCTTCCCTGCGGGAGCAGGAGCCCGACGTTCGCCCCCCCGGAAAAGAGGCTCGGCGGCGGCCGACGGGCCCCGAGGTGTCCCGCCTCTGGCAAAGCCCGGAGCCCCAGCGCTGCGGGGCCTGCGGATAGGGCGCCAAGGGGAGGGGAAGAGCAGCAAGAGCTTTCGGGGCTGGGCCCTTCCCTGCGGGAGCAGGAGCCCGACGTTCGCCCCCCCGGAAAAGAGGCTCGGCGGCGGCCGACGGGCCCCGAGGTGTCCCGCCTCTGGCAAAGCCCGGAGCCCCAGCGCTGCGGGGCCTGCGGATAGGGCGCCAAGGGGAGGGGAAGAGCAGCAAGAGCTTTCGGGGCTGGGCCCTTCCCTGCGGGAGCAGGAGCCCGACGTTCGCCCCCCCGGAAAAGAGGCTCGGCGGCGGCCGACGGGCCCCGAGGTGTCCCGCCTCTGGCAAAGCCCGGAGCCCCAGCGCTGCGGGGCCTGCGGATAGGGCGCCAAGGGGAGGGGAAGAGCAGCAAGAGCTTTCGGGGCTGGGCCCTTCCCTGCGGGAGCAGGAGCCCGACGTTCGCCCCCCCGGAAAAGAGGCTCGGCGGCGGCCGACGGGCCCCGAGGTGTCCCGCCTCTGGCAAAGCCCGGAGCCCCAGCGCTGCGGGGCCTGCGGATAGGGCGCCAAGGGGAGGGGAAGAGCAGCAAGAGCTTTCGGGGCTGGGCCCTTCCCTGCGGGAGCAGGAGCCCGACGTTCGCCCCCCCGGAAAAGAGGCTCGGCGGCGGCCGACGGGCCCCGAGGTGTCCCGCCTCTGGCAAAGCCCGGAGCCCCAGCGCTGCGGGGCCTGCGGATAGGGCGCCAAGGGGAGGGGAAGAGCAGCAAGAGCTTTCGGGGCTGGGCCCTTCCCTGCGGGAGCAGGAGCCCGACGTTCGCCCCCCCGGAAAAGAGGCTCGGCGGCGGCCGACGGGCCCCGAGGTGTCCCGCCTCTGGCAAAGCCCGGAGCCCCAGCGCTGCGGGGCCTGCGGATAGGGCGCCAAGGGGAGGGGAAGAGCAGCAAGAGCTTTCGGGGCTGGGCCCTTCCCTGCGGGAGCAGGAGCCCGACGTTCGCCCCCCCGGAAAAGAGGCTCGGCGGCGGCCGACGGGCCCCGAGGTGTCCCGCCTCTGGCAAAGCCCGGAGCCCCAGCGCTGCGGGGCCTGCGGATAGGGCGCCAAGGGGAGGGGAAGAGCAGCAAGAGCTTTCGGGGCTGGGCCCTTCCCTGCGGGAGCAGGAGCCCGACGTTCGCCCCCCCGGAAAAGAGGCTCGGCGGCGGCCGACGGGCCCCGAGGTGTCCCGCCTCTGGCAAAGCCCGGAGCCCCAGCGCTGCGGGGCCTGCGGATAGGGCGCCAAGGGGAGGGGAAGAGCAGCAAGAGCTTTCGGGGCTGGGCCCTTCCCTGCGGGAGCAGGAGCCCGACGTTCGCCCCCCCGGAAAAGAGGCTCGGCGGCGGCCGACGGGCCCCGAGGTGTCCCGCCTCTGGCAAAGCCCGGAGCCCCAGCGCTGCGGGGCCTGCGGATAGGGCGCCAAGGGGAGGGGAAGAGCAGCAAGAGCTTTCGGGGCTGGGCCCTTCCCTGCGGGAGCAGGAGCCCGACGTTCGCCCCCCCGGAAAAGAGGCTCGGCGGCGGCCGACGGGCCCCGAGGTGTCCCGCCTCTGGCAAAGCCCGGAGCCCCAGCGCTGCGGGGCCTGCGGATAGGGCGCCAAGGGGAGGGGAAGAGCAGCAAGAGCTTTCGGGGCTGGGCCCTTCCCTGCGGGAGCAGGAGCCCGACGTTCGCCCCCCCGGAAAAGAGGCTCGGCGGCGGCCGACGGGCCCCGAGGTGTCCCGCCTCTGGCAAAGCCCGGAGCCCCAGCGCTGCGGGGCCTGCGGATAGGGCGCCAAGGGGAGGGGAAGAGCAGCAAGAGCTTTCGGGGCTGGGCCCTTCCCTGCGGGAGCAGGAGCCCGACGTTCGCCCCCCCGGAAAAGAGGCTCGGCGGCGGCCGACGGGCCCCGAGGTGTCCCGCCTCTGGCAAAGCCCGGAGCCCCAGCGCTGCGGGGCCTGCGGATAGGGCGCCAAGGGGAGGGGAAGAGCAGCAAGAGCTTTCGGGGCTGGGCCCTTCCCTGCGGGAGCAGGAGCCCGACGTTCGCCCCCCCGGAAAAGAGGCTCGGCGGCGGCCGACGGGCCCCGAGGTGTCCCGCCTCTGGCAAAGCCCGGAGCCCCAGCGCTGCGGGGCCTGCGGATAGGGCGCCAAGGGGAGGGGAAGAGCAGCAAGAGCTTTCGGGGCTGGGCCCTTCCCTGCGGGAGCAGGAGCCCGACGTTCGCCCCCCCGGAAAAGAGGCTCGGCGGCGGCCGACGGGCCCCGAGGTGTCCCGCCTCTGGCAAAGCCCGGAGCCCCAGCGCTGCGGGGCCTGCGGATAGGGCGCCAAGGGGAGGGGAAGAGCAGCAAGAGCTTTCGGGGCTGGGCCCTTCCCTGCGGGAGCAGGAGCCCGACGTTCGCCCCCCCGGAAAAGAGGCTCGGCGGCGGCCGACGGGCCCCGAGGTGTCCCGCCTCTGGCAAAGCCCGGAGCCCCAGCGCTGCGGGGCCTGCGGATAGGGCGCCAAGGGGAGGGGAAGAGCAGCAAGAGCTTTCGGGGCTGGGCCCTTCCCTGCGGGAGCAGGAGCCCGACGTTCGCCCCCCCGGAAAAGAGGCTCGGCGGCGGCCGACGGGCCCCGAGGTGTCCCGCCTCTGGCAAAGCCCGGAGCCCCAGCGCTGCGGGGCCTGCGGATAGGGCGCCAAGGGGAGGGGAAGAGCAGCAAGAGCTTTCGGGGCTGGGCCCTTCCCTGCGGGAGCAGGAGCCCGACGTTCGCCCCCCCGGAAAAGAGGCTCGGCGGCGGCCGACGGGCCCCGAGGTGTCCCGCCTCTGGCAAAGCCCGGAGCCCCAGCGCTGCGGGGCCTGCGGATAGGGCGCCAAGGGGAGGGGAAGAGCAGCAAGAGCTTTCGGGGCTGGGCCCTTCCCTGCGGGAGCAGGAGCCCGACGTTCGCCCCCCCGGAAAAGAGGCTCGGCGGCGGCCGACGGGCCCCGAGGTGTCCCGCCTCTGGCAAAGCCCGGAGCCCCAGCGCTGCGGGGCCTGCGGATAGGGCGCCAAGGGGAGGGGAAGAGCAGCAAGAGCTTTCGGGGCTGGGCCCTTCCCTGCGGGAGCAGGAGCCCGACGTTCGCCCCCCCGGAAAAGAGGCTCGGCGGCGGCCGACGGGCCCCGAGGTGTCCCGCCTCTGGCAAAGCCCGGAGCCCCAGCGCTGCGGGGCCTGCGGATAGGGCGCCAAGGGGAGGGGAAGAGCAGCAAGAGCTTTCGGGGCTGGGCCCTTCCCTGCGGGAGCAGGAGCCCGACGTTCGCCCCCCCGGAAAAGAGGCTCGGCGGCGGCCGACGGGCCCC
Source organism: Buteo buteo (assembly GCF_964188355.1). Taxonomy (NCBI): domain Eukaryota; kingdom Metazoa; phylum Chordata; class Aves; order Accipitriformes; family Accipitridae; genus Buteo; species Buteo buteo. The sequence continues at coordinate 149,674 of NW_027439302.1, forward strand.
GAGGTGTCCCGCCTCTGGCAAAGCCCGGAGCCCCAGCGCTGCGGGGCCTGCGGATAGGGCGCCAAGGGGAGGGGAAGAGCAGCAAGAGCTTTCGGGGCTGGGCCCTTCCCTGCGGGAGCAGGAGCCCGACGTTCGCCCCCCCGGAAAAGAGGCTCGGCGGCGGCCGACGGGCCCCGAGGTGTCCCGCCTCTGGCAAAGCCCGGAGCCCCAGCGCTGCGGGGCCTGCGGATAGGGCGCCAAGGGGAGGGGAAGAGCAGCAAGAGCTTTCGGGGCTGGGCCCTTCCCTGCGGGAGCAGGAGCCCGACGTTCGCCCCCCCGGAAAAGAGGCTCGGCGGCGGCCGACGGGCCCCGAGGTGTCCCGCCTCTGGCAAAGCCCGGAGCCCCAGCGCTGCGGGGCCTGCGGATAGGGCGCCAAGGGGAGGGGAAGAGCAGCAAGAGCTTTCGGGGCTGGGCCCTTCCCTGCGGGAGCAGGAGCCCGACGTTCGCCCCCCCGGAAAAGAGGCTCGGCGGCGGCCGACGGGCCCCGAGGTGTCCCGCCTCTGGCAAAGCCCGGAGCCCCAGCGCTGCGGGGCCTGCGGATAGGGCGCCAAGGGGAGGGGAAGAGCAGCAAGAGCTTTCGGGGCTGGGCCCTTCCCTGCGGGAGCAGGAGCCCGACGTTCGCCCCCCCGGAAAAGAGGCTCGGCGGCGGCCGACGGGCCCCGAGGTGTCCCGCCTCTGGCAAAGCCCGGAGCCCCAGCGCTGCGGGGCCTGCGGATAGGGCGCCAAGGGGAGGGGAAGAGCAGCAAGAGCTTTCGGGGCTGGGCCCTTCCCTGCGGGAGCAGGAGCCCGACGTTCGCCCCCCCGGAAAAGAGGCTCGGCGGCGGCCGACGGGCCCCGAGGTGTCCCGCCTCTGGCAAAGCCCGGAGCCCCAGCGCTGCGGGGCCTGCGGATAGGGCGCCAAGGGGAGGGGAAGAGCAGCAAGAGCTTTCGGGGCTGGGCCCTTCCCTGCGGGAGCAGGAGCCCGACGTTCGCCCCCCCGGAAAAGAGGCTCGGCGGCGGCCGACGGGCCCCGAGGTGTCCCGCCTCTGGCAAAGCCCGGAGCCCCAGCGCTGCGGGGCCTGCGGATAGGGCGCCAAGGGGAGGGGAAGAGCAGCAAGAGCTTTCGGGGCTGGGCCCTTCCCTGCGGGAGCAGGAGCCCGACGTTCGCCCCCCCGGAAAAGAGGCTCGGCGGCGGCCGACGGGCCCCGAGGTGTCCCGCCTCTGGCAAAGCCCGGAGCCCCAGCGCTGCGGGGCCTGCGGATAGGGCGCCAAGGGGAGGGGAAGAGCAGCAAGAGCTTTCGGGGCTGGGCCCTTCCCTGCGGGAGCAGGAGCCCGACGTTCGCCCCCCCGGAAAAGAGGCTCGGCGGCGGCCGACGGGCCCCGAGGTGTCCCGCCTCTGGCAAAGCCCGGAGCCCCAGCGCTGCGGGGCCTGCGGATAGGGCGCCAAGGGGAGGGGAAGAGCAGCAAGAGCTTTCGGGGCTGGGCCCTTCCCTGCGGGAGCAGGAGCCCGACGTTCGCCCCCCCGGAAAAGAGGCTCGGCGGCGGCCGACGGGCCCCGAGGTGTCCCGCCTCTGGCAAAGCCCGGAGCCCCAGCGCTGCGGGGCCTGCGGATAGGGCGCCAAGGGGAGGGGAAGAGCAGCAAGAGCTTTCGGGGCTGGGCCCTTCCCTGCGGGAGCAGGAGCCCGACGTTCGCCCCCCCGGAAAAGAGGCTCGGCGGCGGCCGACGGGCCCCGAGGTGTCCCGCCTCTGGCAAAGCCCGGAGCCCCAGCGCTGCGGGGCCTGCGGATAGGGCGCCAAGGGGAGGGGAAGAGCAGCAAGAGCTTTCGGGGCTGGGCCCTTCCCTGCGGGAGCAGGAGCCCGACGTTCGCCCCCCCGGAAAAGAGGCTCGGCGGCGGCCGACGGGCCCCGAGGTGTCCCGCCTCTGGCAAAGCCCGGAGCCCCAGCGCTGCGGGGCCTGCGGATAGGGCGCCAAGGGGAGGGGAAGAGCAGCAAGAGCTTTCGGGGCTGGGCCCTTCCCTGCGGGAGCAGGAGCCCGACGTTCGCCCCCCCGGAAAAGAGGCTCGGCGGCGGCCGACGGGCCCCGAGGTGTCCCGCCTCTGGCAAAGCCCGGAGCCCCAGCGCTGCGGGGCCTGCGGATAGGGCGCCAAGGGGAGGGGAAGAGCAGCAAGAGCTTTCGGGGCTGGGCCCTTCCCTGCGGGAGCAGGAGCCCGACGTTCGCCCCCCCGGAAAAGAGGCTCGGCGGCGGCCGACGGGCCCCGAGGTGTCCCGCCTCTGGCAAAGCCCGGAGCCCCAGCGCTGCGGGGCCTGCGGATAGGGCGCCAAGGGGAGGGGAAGAGCAGCAAGAGCTTTCGGGGCTGGGCCCTTCCCTGCGGGAGCAGGAGCCCGACGTTCGCCCCCCCGGAAAAGAGGCTCGGCGGCGGCCGACGGGCCCCGAGGTGTCCCGCCTCTGGCAAAGCCCGGAGCCCCAGCGCTGCGGGGCCTGCGGATAGGGCGCCAAGGGGAGGGGAAGAGCAGCAAGAGCTTTCGGGGCTGGGCCCTTCCCTGCGGGAGCAGGAGCCCGACGTTCGCCCCCCCGGAAAAGAGGCTCGGCGGCGGCCGACGGGCCCCGAGGTGTCCCGCCTCTGGCAAAGCCCGGAGCCCCAGCGCTGCGGGGCCTGCGGATAGGGCGCCAAGGGGAGGGGAAGAGCAGCAAGAGCTTTCGGGGCTGGGCCCTTCCCTGCGGGAGCAGGAGCCCGACGTTCGCCCCCCCGGAAAAGAGGCTCGGCGGCGGCCGACGGGCCCCGAGGTGTCCCGCCTCTGGCAAAGCCCGGAGCCCCAGCGCTGCGGGGCCTGCGGATAGGGCGCCAAGGGGAGGGGAAGAGCAGCAAGAGCTTTCGGGGCTGGGCCCTTCCCTGCGGGAGCAGGAGCCCGACGTTCGCCCCCCCGGAAAAGAGGCTCGGCGGCGGCCGACGGGCCCCGAGGTGTCCCGCCTCTGGCAAAGCCCGGAGCCCCAGCGCTGCGGGGCCTGCGGATAGGGCGCCAAGGGGAGGGGAAGAGCAGCAAGAGCTTTCGGGGCTGGGCCCTTCCCTGCGGGAGCAGGAGCCCGACGTTCGCCCCCCCGGAAAAGAGGCTCGGCGGCGGCCGACGGGCCCCGAGGTGTCCCGCCTCTGGCAAAGCCCGGAGCCCCAGCGCTGCGGGGCCTGCGGATAGGGCGCCAAGGGGAGGGGAAGAGCAGCAAGAGCTTTCGGGGCTGGGCCCTTCCCTGCGGGAGCAGGAGCCCGACGTTCGCCCCCCCGGAAAAGAGGCTCGGCGGCGGCCGACGGGCCCCGAGGTGTCCCGCCTCTGGCAAAGCCCGGAGCCCCAGCGCTGCGGGGCCTGCGGATAGGGCGCCAAGGGGAGGGGAAGAGCAGCAAGAGCTTTCGGGGCTGGGCCCTTCCCTGCGGGAGCAGGAGCCCGACGTTCGCCCCCCCGGAAAAGAGGCTCGGCGGCGGCCGACGGGCCCCGAGGTGTCCCGCCTCTGGCAAAGCCCGGAGCCCCAGCGCTGCGGGGCCTGCGGATAGGGCGCCAAGGGGAGGGGAAGAGCAGCAAGAGCTTTCGGGGCTGGGCCCTTCCCTGCGGGAGCAGGAGCCCGACGTTCGCCCCCCCGGAAAAGAGGCTCGGCGGCGGCCGACGGGCCCCGAGGTGTCCCGCCTCTGGCAAAGCCCGGAGCCCCAGCGCTGCGGGGCCTGCGGATAGGGCGCCAAGGGGAGGGGAAGAGCAGCAAGAGCTTTCGGGGCTGGGCCCTTCCCTGCGGGAGCAGGAGCCCGACGTTCGCCCCCCCGGAAAAGAGGCTCGGCGGCGGCCGACGGGCCCCGAGGTGTCCCGCCTCTGGCAAAGCCCGGAGCCCCAGCGCTGCGGGGCCTGCGGATAGGGCGCCAAGGGGAGGGGAAGAGCAGCAAGAGCTTTCGGGGCTGGGCCCTTCCCTGCGGGAGCAGGAGCCCGACGTTCGCCCCCCCGGAAAAGAGGCTCGGCGGCGGCCGACGGGCCCCGAGGTGTCCCGCCTCTGGCAAAGCCCGGAGCCCCAGCGCTGCGGGGCCTGCGGATAGGGCGCCAAGGGGAGGGGAAGAGCAGCAAGAGCTTTCGGGGCTGGGCCCTTCCCTGCGGGAGCAGGAGCCCGACGTTCGCCCCCCCGGAAAAGAGGCTCGGCGGCGGCCGACGGGCCCCGAGGTGTCCCGCCTCTGGCAAAGCCCGGAGCCCCAGCGCTGCGGGGCCTGCGGATAGGGCGCCAAGGGGAGGGGAAGAGCAGCAAGAGCTTTCGGGGCTGGGCCCTTCCCTGCGGGAGCAGGAGCCCGACGTTCGCCCCCCCGGAAAAGAGGCTCGGCGGCGGCCGACGGGCCCCGAGGTGTCCCGCCTCTGGCAAAGCCCGGAGCCCCAGCGCTGCGGGGCCTGCGGATAGGGCGCCAAGGGGAGGGGAAGAGCAGCAAGAGCTTTCGGGGCTGGGCCCTTCCCTGCGGGAGCAGGAGCCCGACGTTCGCCCCCCCGGAAAAGAGGCTCGGCGGCGGCCGACGGGCCCCGAGGTGTCCCGCCTCTGGCAAAGCCCGGAGCCCCAGCGCTGCGGGGCCTGCGGATAGGGCGCCAAGGGGAGGGGAAGAGCAGCAAGAGCTTTCGGGGCTGGGCCCTTCCCTGCGGGAGCAGGAGCCCGACGTTCGCCCCCCCGGAAAAGAGGCTCGGCGGCGGCCGACGGGCCCCGAGGTGTCCCGCCTCTGGCAAAGCCCGGAGCCCCAGCGCTGCGGGGCCTGCGGATAGGGCGCCAAGGGGAGGGGAAGAGCAGCAAGAGCTTTCGGGGCTGGGCCCTTCCCTGCGGGAGCAGGAGCCCGACGTTCGCCCCCCCGGAAAAGAGGCTCGGCGGCGGCCGACGGGCCCCGAGGTGTCCCGCCTCTGGCAAAGCCCGGAGCCCCAGCGCTGCGGGGCCTGCGGATAGGGCGCCAAGGGGAGGGGAAGAGCAGCAAGAGCTTTCGGGGCTGGGCCCTTCCCTGCGGGAGCAGGAGCCCGACGTTCGCCCCCCCGGAAAAGAGGCTCGGCGGCGGCCGACGGGCCCCGAGGTGTCCCGCCTCTGGCAAAGCCCGGAGCCCCAGCGCTGCGGGGCCTGCGGATAGGGCGCCAAGGGGAGGGGAAGAGCAGCAAGAGCTTTCGGGGCTGGGCCCTTCCCTGCGGGAGCAGGAGCCCGACGTTCGCCCCCCCGGAAAAGAGGCTCGGCGGCGGCCGACGGGCCCCGAGGTGTCCCGCCTCTGGCAAAGCCCGGAGCCCCAGCGCTGCGGGGCCTGCGGATAGGGCGCCAAGGGGAGGGGAAGAGCAGCAAGAGCTTTCGGGGCTGGGCCCTTCCCTGCGGGAGCAGGAGCCCGACGTTCGCCCCCCCGGAAAAGAGGCTCGGCGGCGGCCGACGGGCCCCGAGGTGTCCCGCCTCTGGCAAAGCCCGGAGCCCCAGCGCTGCGGGGCCTGCGGATAGGGCGCCAAGGGGAGGGGAAGAGCAGCAAGAGCTTTCGGGGCTGGGCCCTTCCCTGCGGGAGCAGGAGCCCGACGTTCGCCCCCCCGGAAAAGAGGCTCGGCGGCGGCCGACGGGCCCCGAGGTGTCCCGCCTCTGGCAAAGCCCGGAGCCCCAGCGCTGCGGGGCCTGCGGATAGGGCGCCAAGGGGAGGGGAAGAGCAGCAAGAGCTTTCGGGGCTGGGCCCTTCCCTGCGGGAGCAGGAGCCCGACGTTCGCCCCCCCGGAAAAGAGGCTCGGCGGCGGCCGACGGGCCCCGAGGTGTCCCGCCTCTGGCAAAGCCCGGAGCCCCAGCGCTGCGGGGCCTGCGGATAGGGCGCCAAGGGGAGGGGAAGAGCAGCAAGAGCTTTCGGGGCTGGGCCCTTCCCTGCGGGAGCAGGAGCCCGACGTTCGCCCCCCCGGAAAAGAGGCTCGGCGGCGGCCGACGGGCCCCGAGGTGTCCCGCCTCTGGCAAAGCCCGGAGCCCCAGCGCTGCGGGGCCTGCGGATAGGGCGCCAAGGGGAGGGGAAGAGCAGCAAGAGCTTTCGGGGCTGGGCCCTTCCCTGCGGGAGCAGGAGCCCGACGTTCGCCCCCCCGGAAAAGAGGCTCGGCGGCGGCCGACGGGCCCCGAGGTGTCCCGCCTCTGGCAAAGCCCGGAGCCCCAGCGCTGCGGGGCCTGCGGATAGGGCGCCAAGGGGAGGGGAAGAGCAGCAAGAGCTTTCGGGGCTGGGCCCTTCCCTGCGGGAGCAGGAGCCCGACGTTCGCCCCCCCGGAAAAGAGGCTCGGCGGCGGCCGACGGGCCCCGAGGTGTCCCGCCTCTGGCAAAGCCCGGAGCCCCAGCGCTGCGGGGCCTGCGGATAGGGCGCCAAGGGGAGGGGAAGAGCAGCAAGAGCTTTCGGGGCTGGGCCCTTCCCTGCGGGAGCAGGAGCCCGACGTTCGCCCCCCCGGAAAAGAGGCTCGGCGGCGGCCGACGGGCCCCGAGGTGTCCCGCCTCTGGCAAAGCCCGGAGCCCCAGCGCTGCGGGGCCTGCGGATAGGGCGCCAAGGGGAGGGGAAGAGCAGCAAGAGCTTTCGGGGCTGGGCCCTTCCCTGCGGGAGCAGGAGCCCGACGTTCGCCCCCCCGGAAAAGAGGCTCGGCGGCGGCCGACGGGCCCCGAGGTGTCCCGCCTCTGGCAAAGCCCGGAGCCCCAGCGCTGCGGGGCCTGCGGATAGGGCGCCAAGGGGAGGGGAAGAGCAGCAAGAGCTTTCGGGGCTGGGCCCTTCCCTGCGGGAGCAGGAGCCCGACGTTCGCCCCCCCGGAAAAGAGGCTCGGCGGCGGCCGACGGGCCCCGAGGTGTCCCGCCTCTGGCAAAGCCCGGAGCCCCAGCGCTGCGGGGCCTGCGGATAGGGCGCCAAGGGGAGGGGAAGAGCAGCAAGAGCTTTCGGGGCTGGGCCCTTCCCTGCGGGAGCAGGAGCCCGACGTTCGCCCCCCCGGAAAAGAGGCTCGGCGGCGGCCGACGGGCCCCGAGGTGTCCCGCCTCTGGCAAAGCCCGGAGCCCCAGCGCTGCGGGGCCTGCGGATAGGGCGCCAAGGGGAGGGGAAGAGCAGCAAGAGCTTTCGGGGCTGGGCCCTTCCCTGCGGGAGCAGGAGCCCGACGTTCGCCCCCCCGGAAAAGAGGCTCGGCGGCGGCCGACGGGCCCCGAGGTGTCCCGCCTCTGGCAAAGCCCGGAGCCCCAGCGCTGCGGGGCCTGCGGATAGGGCGCCAAGGGGAGGGGAAGAGCAGCAAGAGCTTTCGGGGCTGGGCCCTTCCCTGCGGGAGCAGGAGCCCGACGTTCGCCCCCCCGGAAAAGAGGCTCGGCGGCGGCCGACGGGCCCCGAGGTGTCCCGCCTCTGGCAAAGCCCGGAGCCCCAGCGCTGCGGGGCCTGCGGATAGGGCGCCAAGGGGAGGGGAAGAGCAGCAAGAGCTTTCGGGGCTGGGCCCTTCCCTGCGGGAGCAGGAGCCCGACGTTCGCCCCCCCGGAAAAGAGGCTCGGCGGCGGCCGACGGGCCCCGAGGTGTCCCGCCTCTGGCAAAGCCCGGAGCCCCAGCGCTGCGGGGCCTGCGGATAGGGCGCCAAGGGGAGGGGAAGAGCAGCAAGAGCTTTCGGGGCTGGGCCCTTCCCTGCGGGAGCAGGAGCCCGACGTTCGCCCCCCCGGAAAAGAGGCTCGGCGGCGGCCGACGGGCCCCGAGGTGTCCCGCCTCTGGCAAAGCCCGGAGCCCCAGCGCTGCGGGGCCTGCGGATAGGGCGCCAAGGGGAGGGGAAGAGCAGCAAGAGCTTTCGGGGCTGGGCCCTTCCCTGCGGGAGCAGGAGCCCGACGTTCGCCCCCCCGGAAAAGAGGCTCGGCGGCGGCCGACGGGCCCCGAGGTGTCCCGCCTCTGGCAAAGCCCGGAGCCCCAGCGCTGCGGGGCCTGCGGATAGGGCGCCAAGGGGAGGGGAAGAGCAGCAAGAGCTTTCGGGGCTGGGCCCTTCCCTGCGGGAGCAGGAGCCCGACGTTCGCCCCCCCGGAAAAGAGGCTCGGCGGCGGCCGACGGGCCCCGAGGTGTCCCGCCTCTGGCAAAGCCCGGAGCCCCAGCGCTGCGGGGCCTGCGGATAGGGCGCCAAGGGGAGGGGAAGAGCAGCAAGAGCTTTCGGGGCTGGGCCCTTCCCTGCGGGAGCAGGAGCCCGACGTTCGCCCCCCCGGAAAAGAGGCTCGGCGGCGGCCGACGGGCCCCGAGGTGTCCCGCCTCTGGCAAAGCCCGGAGCCCCAGCGCTGCGGGGCCTGCGGATAGGGCGCCAAGGGGAGGGGAAGAGCAGCAAGAGCTTTCGGGGCTGGGCCCTTCCCTGCGGGAGCAGGAGCCCGACGTTCGCCCCCCCGGAAAAGAGGCTCGGCGGCGGCCGACGGGCCCCGAGGTGTCCCGCCTCTGGCAAAGCCCGGAGCCCCAGCGCTGCGGGGCCTGCGGATAGGGCGCCAAGGGGAGGGGAAGAGCAGCAAGAGCTTTCGGGGCTGGGCCCTTCCCTGCGGGAGCAGGAGCCCGACGTTCGCCCCCCCGGAAAAGAGGCTCGGCGGCGGCCGACGGGCCCCGAGGTGTCCCGCCTCTGGCAAAGCCCGGAGCCCCAGCGCTGCGGGGCCTGCGGATAGGGCGCCAAGGGGAGGGGAAGAGCAGCAAGAGCTTTCGGGGCTGGGCCCTTCCCTGCGGGAGCAGGAGCCCGACGTTCGCCCCCCCGGAAAAGAGGCTCGGCGGCGGCCGACGGGCCCCGAGGTGTCCCGCCTCTGGCAAAGCCCGGAGCCCCAGCGCTGCGGGGCCTGCGGATAGGGCGCCAAGGGGAGGGGAAGAGCAGCAAGAGCTTTCGGGGCTGGGCCCTTCCCTGCGGGAGCAGGAGCCCGACGTTCGCCCCCCCGGAAAAGAGGCTCGGCGGCGGCCGACGGGCCCCGAGGTGTCCCGCCTCTGGCAAAGCCCGGAGCCCCAGCGCTGCGGGGCCTGCGGATAGGGCGCCAAGGGGAGGGGAAGAGCAGCAAGAGCTTTCGGGGCTGGGCCCTTCCCTGCGGGAGCAGGAGCCCGACGTTCGCCCCCCCGGAAAAGAGGCTCGGCGGCCGACGGGCCCCGAGGTGTCCCGCCTCTGGCAAAGCCCGGAGCCCCAGCGCTGCGGGGCCTGCGGATAGGGCGCCAAGGGGAGGGGAAGAGCAGCAAGAGCTTTCGGGGCTGGGCCCTTCCCTGCGGGAGCAGGAGCCCGACGTTCGCCCCCCCGGAAAAGAGGCTCGGCGGCGGCCGACGGGCCCCGAGGTGTCCCGCCTCTGGCAAAGCCCGGAGCCCCAGCGCTGCGGGGCCTGCGGATAGGGCGCCAAGGGGAGGGGAAGAGCAGCAAGAGCTTTCGGGGCTGGGCCCTTCCCTGCGGGAGCAGGAGCCCGACGTTCGCCCCCCCGGAAAAGAGGCTCGGCGGCGGCCGACGGGCCCCGAGGTGTCCCGCCTCTGGCAAAGCCCGGAGCCCCAGCGCTGCGGGGCCTGCGGATAGGGCGCCAAGGGGAGGGGAAGAGCAGCAAGAGCTTTCGGGGCTGGGCCCTTCCCTGCGGGAGCAGGAGCCCGACGTTCGCCCCCCCGGAAAAGAGGCTCGGCGGCGGCCGACGGGCCCCGAGGTGTCCCGCCTCTGGCAAAGCCCGGAGCCCCAGCGCTGCGGGGCCTGCGGATAGGGCGCCAAGGGGAGGGGAAGAGCAGCAAGAGCTTTCGGGGCTGGGCCCTTCCCTGCGGGAGCAGGAGCCCGACGTTCGCCCCCCCGGAAAAGAGGCTCGGCGGCGGCCGACGGGCCCCGAGGTGTCCCGCCTCTGGCAAAGCCCGGAGCCCCAGCGCTGCGGGGCCTGCGGATAGGGCGCCAAGGGGAGGGGAAGAGCAGCAAGAGCTTTCGGGGCTGGGCCCTTCCCTGCGGGAGCAGGAGCCCGACGTTCGCCCCCCCGGAAAAGAGGCTCGGCGGCGGCCGACGGGCCCCGAGGTGTCCCGCCTCTGGCAAAGCCCGGAGCCCCAGCGCTGCGGGGCCTGCGGATAGGGCGCCAAGGGGAGGGGAAGAGCAGCAAGAGCTTTCGGGGCTGGGCCCTTCCCTGCGGGAGCAGGAGCCCGACGTTCGCCCCCCCGGAAAAGAGGCTCGGCGGCGGCCGACGGGCCCCGAGGTGTCCCGCCTCTGGCAAAGCCCGGAGCCCCAGCGCTGCGGGGCCTGCGGATAGGGCGCCAAGGGGAGGGGAAGAGCAGCAAGAGCTTTCGGGGCTGGGCCCTTCCCTGCGGGAGCAGGAGCCCGACGTTCGCCCCCCCGGAAAAGAGGCTCGGCGGCGGCCGACGGGCCCCGAGGTGTCCCGCCTCTGGCAAAGCCCGGAGCCCCAGCGCTGCGGGGCCTGCGGATAGGGCGCCAAGGGGAGGGGAAGAGCAGCAAGAGCTTTCGGGGCTGGGCCCTTCCCTGCGGGAGCAGGAGCCCGACGTTCGCCCCCCCGGAAAAGAGGCTCGGCGGCGGCCGACGGGCCCCGAGGTGTCCCGCCTCTGGCAAAGCCCGGAGCCCCAGCGCTGCGGGGCCTGCGGATAGGGCGCCAAGGGGAGGGGAAGAGCAGCAAGAGCTTTCGGGGCTGGGCCCTTCCCTGCGGGAGCAGGAGCCCGACGTTCGCCCCCCCGGAAAAGAGGCTCGGCGGCGGCCGACGGGCCCCGAGGTGTCCCGCCTCTGGCAAAGCCCGGAGCCCCAGCGCTGCGGGGCCTGCGGATAGGGCGCCAAGGGGAGGGGAAGAGCAGCAAGAGCTTTCGGGGCTGGGCCCTTCCCTGCGGGAGCAGGAGCCCGACGTTCGCCCCCCCGGAAAAGAGGCTCGGCGGCGGCCGACGGGCCCCGAGGTGTCCCGCCTCTGGCAAAGCCCGGAGCCCCAGCGCTGCGGGGCCTGCGGATAGGGCGCCAAGGGGAGGGGAAGAGCAGCAAGAGCTTTCGGGGCTGGGCCCTTCCCTGCGGGAGCAGGAGCCCGACGTTCGCCCCCCCGGAAAAGAGGCTCGGCGGCGGCCGACGGGCCCCGAGGTGTCCCGCCTCTGGCAAAGCCCGGAGCCCCAGCGCTGCGGGGCCTGCGGATAGGGCGCCAAGGGGAGGGGAAGAGCAGCAAGAGCTTTCGGGGCTGGGCCCTTCCCTGCGGGAGCAGGAGCCCGACGTTCGCCCCCCCGGAAAAGAGGCTCGGCGGCGGCCGACGGGCCCCGAGGTGTCCCGCCTCTGGCAAAGCCCGGAGCCCCAGCGCTGCGGGGCCTGCGGATAGGGCGCCAAGGGGAGGGGAAGAGCAGCAAGAGCTTTCGGGGCTGGGCCCTTCCCTGCGGGAGCAGGAGCCCGACGTTCGCCCCCCCGGAAAAGAGGCTCGGCGGCGGCCGACGGGCCCCGAGGTGTCCCGCCTCTGGCAAAGCCCGGAGCCCCAGCGCTGCGGGGCCTGCGGATAGGGCGCCAAGGGGAGGGGAAGAGCAGCAAGAGCTTTCGGGGCTGGGCCCTTCCCTGCGGGAGCAGGAGCCCGACGTTCGCCCCCCCGGAAAAGAGGCTCGGCGGCGGCCGACGGGCCCCGAGGTGTCCCGCCTCTGGCAAAGCCCGGAGCCCCAGCGCTGCGGGGCCTGCGGATAGGGCGCCAAGGGGAGGGGAAGAGCAGCAAGAGCTTTCGGGGCTGGGCCCTTCCCTGCGGGAGCAGGAGCCCGACGTTCGCCCCCCCGGAAAAGAGGCTCGGCGGCGGCCGACGGGCCCCGAGGTGTCCCGCCTCTGGCAAAGCCCGGAGCCCCAGCGCTGCGGGGCCTGCGGATAGGGCGCCAAGGGGAGGGGAAGAGCAGCAAGAGCTTTCGGGGCTGGGCCCTTCCCTGCGGGAGCAGGAGCCCGACGTTCGCCCCCCCGGAAAAGAGGCTCGGCGGCGGCCGACGGGCCCCGAGGTGTCCCGCCTCTGGCAAAGCCCGGAGCCCCAGCGCTGCGGGGCCTGCGGATAGGGCGCCAAGGGGAGGGGAAGAGCAGCAAGAGCTTTCGGGGCTGGGCCCTTCCCTGCGGGAGCAGGAGCCCGACGTTCGCCCCCCCGGAAAAGAGGCTCGGCGGCGGCCGACGGGCCCCGAGGTGTCCCGCCTCTGGCAAAGCCCGGAGCCCCAGCGCTGCGGGGCCTGCGGATAGGGCGCCAAGGGGAGGGGAAGAGCAGCAAGAGCTTTCGGGGCTGGGCCCTTCCCTGCGGGAGCAGGAGCCCGACGTTCGCCCCCCCGGAAAAGAGGCTCGGCGGCGGCCGACGGGCCCCGAGGTGTCCCGCCTCTGGCAAAGCCCGGAGCCCCAGCGCTGCGGGGCCTGCGGATAGGGCGCCAAGGGGAGGGGAAGAGCAGCAAGAGCTTTCGGGGCTGGGCCCTTCCCTGCGGGAGCAGGAGCCCGACGTTCGCCCCCCCGGAAAAGAGGCTCGGCGGCGGCCGACGGGCCCCGAGGTGTCCCGCCTCTGGCAAAGCCCGGAGCCCCAGCGCTGCGGGGCCTGCGGATAGGGCGCCAAGGGGAGGGGAAGAGCAGCAAGAGCTTTCGGGGCTGGGCCCTTCCCTGCGGGAGCAGGAGCCCGACGTTCGCCCCCCCGGAAAAGAGGCTCGGCGGCGGCCGACGGGCCCCGAGGTGTCCCGCCTCTGGCAAAGCCCGGAGCCCCAGCGCTGCGGGGCCTGCGGATAGGGCGCCAAGGGGAGGGGAAGAGCAGCAAGAGCTTTCGGGGCTGGGCCCTTCCCTGCGGGAGCAGGAGCCCGACGTTCGCCCCCCCGGAAAAGAGGCTCGGCGGCGGCCGACGGGCCCCGAGGTGTCCCGCCTCTGGCAAAGCCCGGAGCCCCAGCGCTGCGGGGCCTGCGGATAGGGCGCCAAGGGGAGGGGAAGAGCAGCAAGAGCTTTCGGGGCTGGGCCCTTCCCTGCGGGAGCAGGAGCCCGACGTTCGCCCCCCCGGAAAAGAGGCTCGGCGGCGGCCGACGGGCCCCGAGGTGTCCCGCCTCTGGCAAAGCCCGGAGCCCCAGCGCTGCGGGGCCTGCGGATAGGGCGCCAAGGGGAGGGGAAGAGCAGCAAGAGCTTTCGGGGCTGGGCCCTTCCCTGCGGGAGCAGGAGCCCGACGTTCGCCCCCCCGGAAAAGAGGCTCGGCGGCGGCCGACGGGCCCCGAGGTGTCCCGCCTCTGGCAAAGCCCGGAGCCCCAGCGCTGCGGGGCCTGCGGATAGGGCGCCAAGGGGAGGGGAAGAGCAGCAAGAGCTTTCGGGGCTGGGCCCTTCCCTGCGGGAGCAGGAGCCCGACGTTCGCCCCCCCGGAAAAGAGGCTCGGCGGCGGCCGACGGGCCCCGAGGTGTCCCGCCTCTGGCAAAGCCCGGAGCCCCAGCGCTGCGGGGCCTGCGGATAGGGCGCCAAGGGGAGGGGAAGAGCAGCAAGAGCTTTCGGGGCTGGGCCCTTCCCTGCGGGAGCAGGAGCCCGACGTTCGCCCCCCCGGAAAAGAGGCTCGGCGGCGGCCGACGGGCCCCGAGGTGTCCCGCCTCTGGCAAAGCCCGGAGCCCCAGCGCTGCGGGGCCTGCGGATAGGGCGCCAAGGGGAGGGGAAGAGCAGCAAGAGCTTTCGGGGCTGGGCCCTTCCCTGCGGGAGCAGGAGCCCGACGTTCGCCCCCCCGGAAAAGAGGCTCGGCGGCGGCCGACGGGCCCCGAGGTGTCCCGCCTCTGGCAAAGCCCGGAGCCCCAGCGCTGCGGGGCCTGCGGATAGGGCGCCAAGGGGAGGGGAAGAGCAGCAAGAGCTTTCGGGGCTGGGCCCTTCCCTGCGGGAGCAGGAGCCCGACGTTCGCCCCCCCGGAAAAGAGGCTCGGCGGCGGCCGACGGGCCCCGAGGTGTCCCGCCTCTGGCAAAGCCCGGAGCCCCAGCGCTGCGGGGCCTGCGGATAGGGCGCCAAGGGGAGGGGAAGAGCAGCAAGAGCTTTCGGGGCTGGGCCCTTCCCTGCGGGAGCAGGAGCCCGACGTTCGCCCCCCCGGAAAAGAGGCTCGGCGGCGGCCGACGGGCCCCGAGGTGTCCCGCCTCTGGCAAAGCCCGGAGCCCCAGCGCTGCGGGGCCTGCGGATAGGGCGCCAAGGGGAGGGGAAGAGCAGCAAGAGCTTTCGGGGCTGGGCCCTTCCCTGCGGGAGCAGGAGCCCGACGTTCGCCCCCCCGGAAAAGAGGCTCGGCGGCGGCCGACGGGCCCCGAGGTGTCCCGCCTCTGGCAAAGCCCGGAGCCCCAGCGCTGCGGGGCCTGCGGATAGGGCGCCAAGGGGAGGGGAAGAGCAGCAAGAGCTTTCGGGGCTGGGCCCTTCCCTGCGGGAGCAGGAGCCCGACGTTCGCCCCCCCGGAAAAGAGGCTCGGCGGCGGCCGACGGGCCCCGAGGTGTCCCGCCTCTGGCAAAGCCCGGAGCCCCAGCGCTGCGGGGCCTGCGGATAGGGCGCCAAGGGGAGGGGAAGAGCAGCAAGAGCTTTCGGGGCTGGGCCCTTCCCTGCGGGAGCAGGAGCCCGACGTTCGCCCCCCCGGAAAAGAGGCTCGGCGGCGGCCGACGGGCCCCGAGGTGTCCCGCCTCTGGCAAAGCCCGGAGCCCCAGCGCTGCGGGGCCTGCGGATAGGGCGCCAAGGGGAGGGGAAGAGCAGCAAGAGCTTTCGGGGCTGGGCCCTTCCCTGCGGGAGCAGGAGCCCGACGTTCGCCCCCCCGGAAAAGAGGCTCGGCGGCGGCCGACGGGCCCCGAGGTGTCCCGCCTCTGGCAAAGCCCGGAGCCCCAGCGCTGCGGGGCCTGCGGATAGGGCGCCAAGGGGAGGGGAAGAGCAGCAAGAGCTTTCGGGGCTGGGCCCTTCCCTGCGGGAGCAGGAGCCCGACGTTCGCCCCCCCGGAAAAGAGGCTCGGCGGCGGCCGACGGGCCCCGAGGTGTCCCGCCTCTGGCAAAGCCCGGAGCCCCAGCGCTGCGGGGCCTGCGGATAGGGCGCCAAGGGGAGGGGAAGAGCAGCAAGAGCTTTCGGGGCTGGGCCCTTCCCTGCGGGAGCAGGAGCCCGACGTTCGCCCCCCCGGAAAAGAGGCTCGGCGGCGGCCGACGGGCCCCGAGGTGTCCCGCCTCTGGCAAAGCCCGGAGCCCCAGCGCTGCGGGGCCTGCGGATAGGGCGCCAAGGGGAGGGGAAGAGCAGCAAGAGCTTTCGGGGCTGGGCCCTTCCCTGCGGGAGCAGGAGCCCGACGTTCGCCCCCCCGGAAAAGAGGCTCGGCGGCGGCCGACGGGCCCCGAGGTGTCCCGCCTCTGGCAAAGCCCGGAGCCCCAGCGCTGCGGGGCCTGCGGATAGGGCGCCAAGGGGAGGGGAAGAGCAGCAAGAGCTTTCGGGGCTGGGCCCTTCCCTGCGGGAGCAGGAGCCCGACGTTCGCCCCCCCGGAAAAGAGGCTCGTCGGCGGCCGACGGGCCCCGAGGTGTCCCGCCTCTGGCAAAGCCCGGAGCCCCAGCGCTGCGGGGCCTGCGGATAGGGCGCCAAGGGGAGGGGAAGAGCAGCAAGAGCTTTCGGGGCTGGGCCCTTCCCTGCGGGAGCAGGAGCCCGACGTTCGCCCCCCCGGAAAAGAGGCTCGGCGGCGGCCGACGGGCCCCGAGGTGTCCCGCCTCTGGCAAAGCCCGGAGCCCCAGCGCTGCGGGGCCTGCGGATAGGGCGCCAAGGGGAGGGGAAGAGCAGCAAGAGCTTTCGGGGCTGGGCCCTTCCCTGCGGGAGCAGGAGCCCGACGTTCGCCCCCCCGGAAAAGAGGCTCGGCGGCGGCCGACGGGCCCCGAGGTGTCCCGCCTCTGGCAAAGCCCGGAGCCCCAGCGCTGCGGGGCCTGCGGATAGGGCGCCAAGGGGAGGGGAAGAGCAGCAAGAGCTTTCGGGGCTGGGCCCTTCCCTGCGGGAGCAGGAGCCCGACGTTCGCCCCCCCGGAAAAGAGGCTCGGCGGCGGCCGACGGGCCCCGAGGTGTCCCGCCTCTGGCAAAGCCCGGAGCCCCAGCGCTGCGGGGCCTGCGGATAGGGCGCCAAGGGGAGGGGAAGAGCAGCAAGAGCTTTCGGGGCTGGGCCCTTCCCTGCGGGAGCAGGAGCCCGACGTTCGCCCCCCCGGAAAAGAGGCTCGGCGGCGGCCGACGGGCCCCGAGGTGTCCCGCCTCTGGCAAAGCCCGGAGCCCCAGCGCTGCGGGGCCTGCGGATAGGGCGCCAAGGGGAGGGGAAGAGCAGCAAGAGCTTTCGGGGCTGGGCCCTTCCCTGCGGGAGCAGGAGCCCGACGTTCGCCCCCCCGGAAAAGAGGCTCGGCGGCGGCCGACGGGCCCCGAGGTGTCCCGCCTCTGGCAAAGCCCGGAGCCCCAGCGCTGCGGGGCCTGCGGATAGGGCGCCAAGGGGAGGGGAAGAGCAGCAAGAGCTTTCGGGGCTGGGCCCTTCCCTGCGGGAGCAGGAGCCCGACGTTCGCCCCCCCGGAAAAGAGGCTCGGCGGCGGCCGACGGGCCCCGAGGTGTCCCGCCTCTGGCAAAGCCCGGAGCCCCAGCGCTGCGGGGCCTGCGGATAGGGCGCCAAGGGGAGGGGAAGAGCAGCAAGAGCTTTCGGGGCTGGGCCCTTCCCTGCGGGAGCAGGAGCCCGACGTTCGCCCCCCCGGAAAAGAGGCTCGGCGGCGGCCGACGGGCCCCGAGGTGTCCCGCCTCTGGCAAAGCCCGGAGCCCCAGCGCTGCGGGGCCTGCGGATAGGGCGCCAAGGGGAGGGGAAGAGCAGCAAGAGCTTTCGGGGCTGGGCCCTTCCCTGCGGGAGCAGGAGCCCGACGTTCGCCCCCCCGGAAAAGAGGCTCGGCGGCGGCCGACGGGCCCCGAGGTGTCCCGCCTCTGGCAAAGCCCGGAGCCCCAGCGCTGCGGGGCCTGCGGATAGGGCGCCAAGGGGAGGGGAAGAGCAGCAAGAGCTTTCGGGGCTGGGCCCTTCCCTGCGGGAGCAGGAGCCCGACGTTCGCCCCCCCGGAAAAGAGGCTCGGCGGCGGCCGACGGGCCCCGAGGTGTCCCGCCTCTGGCAAAGCCCGGAGCCCCAGCGCTGCGGGGCCTGCGGATAGGGCGCCAAGGGGAGGGGAAGAGCAGCAAGAGCTTTCGGGGCTGGGCCCTTCCCTGCGGGAGCAGGAGCCCGACGTTCGCCCCCCCGGAAAAGAGGCTCGGCGGCGGCCGACGGGCCCCGAGGTGTCCCGCCTCTGGCAAAGCCCGGAGCCCCAGCGCTGCGGGGCCTGCGGATAGGGCGCCAAGGGGAGGGGAAGAGCAGCAAGAGCTTTCGGGGCTGGGCCCTTCCCTGCGGGAGCAGGAGCCCGACGTTCGCCCCCCCGGAAAAGAGGCTCGGCGGCGGCCGACGGGCCCCGAGGTGTCCCGCCTCTGGCAAAGCCCGGAGCCCCAGCGCTGCGGGGCCTGCGGATAGGGCGCCAAGGGGAGGGGAAGAGCAGCAAGAGCTTTCGGGGCTGGGCCCTTCCCTGCGGGAGCAGGAGCCCGACGTTCGCCCCCCCGGAAAAGAGGCTCGGCGGCGGCCGACGGGCCCCGAGGTGTCCCGCCTCTGGCAAAGCCCGGAGCCCCAGCGCTGCGGGGCCTGCGGATAGGGCGCCAAGGGGAGGGGAAGAGCAGCAAGAGCTTTCGGGGCTGGGCCCTTCCCTGCGGGAGCAGGAGCCCGACGTTCGCCCCCCCGGAAAAGAGGCTCGGCGGCGGCCGACGGGCCCCGAGGTGTCCCGCCTCTGGCAAAGCCCGGAGCCCCAGCGCTGCGGGGCCTGCGGATAGGGCGCCAAGGGGAGGGGAAGAGCAGCAAGAGCTTTCGGGGCTGGGCCCTTCCCTGCGGGAGCAGGAGCCCGACGTTCGCCCCCCCGGAAAAGAGGCTCGGCGGCGGCCGACGGGCCCCGAGGTGTCCCGCCTCTGGCAAAGCCCGGAGCCCCAGCGCTGCGGGGCCTGCGGATAGGGCGCCAAGGGGAGGGGAAGAGCAGCAAGAGCTTTCGGGGCTGGGCCCTTCCCTGCGGGAGCAGGAGCCCGACGTTCGCCCCCCCGGAAAAGAGGCTCGGCGGCGGCCGACGGGCCCCGAGGTGTCCCGCCTCTGGCAAAGCCCGGAGCCCCAGCGCTGCGGGGCCTGCGGATAGGGCGCCAAGGGGAGGGGAAGAGCAGCAAGAGCTTTCGGGGCTGGGCCCTTCCCTGCGGGAGCAGGAGCCCGACGTTCGCCCCCCCGGAAAAGAGGCTCGGCGGCGGCCGACGGGCCCCGAGGTGTCCCGCCTCTGGCAAAGCCCGGAGCCCCAGCGCTGCGGGGCCTGCGGATAGGGCGCCAAGGGGAGGGGAAGAGCAGCAAGAGCTTTCGGGGCTGGGCCCTTCCCTGCGGGAGCAGGAGCCCGACGTTCGCCCCCCCGGAAAAGAGGCTCGGCGGCGGCCGACGGGCCCCGAGGTGTCCCGCCTCTGGCAAAGCCCGGAGCCCCAGCGCTGCGGGGCCTGCGGATAGGGCGCCAAGGGGAGGGGAAGAGCAGCAAGAGCTTTCGGGGCTGGGCCCTTCCCTGCGGGAGCAGGAGCCCGACGTTCGCCCCCCCGGAAAAGAGGCTCGGCGGCGGCCGACGGGCCCCGAGGTGTCCCGCCTCTGGCAAAGCCCGGAGCCCCAGCGCTGCGGGGCCTGCGGATAGGGCGCCAAGGGGAGGGGAAGAGCAGCAAGAGCTTTCGGGGCTGGGCCCTTCCCTGCGGGAGCAGGAGCCCGACGTTCGCCCCCCCGGAAAAGAGGCTCGGCGGCGGCCGACGGGCCCCGAGGTGTCCCGCCTCTGGCAAAGCCCGGAGCCCCAGCGCTGCGGGGCCTGCGGATAGGGCGCCAAGGGGAGGGGAAGAGCAGCAAGAGCTTTCGGGGCTGGGCCCTTCCCTGCGGGAGCAGGAGCCCGACGTTCGCCCCCCCGGAAAAGAGGCTCGGCGGCGGCCGACGGGCCCCGAGGTGTCCCGCCTCTGGCAAAGCCCGGAGCCCCAGCGCTGCGGGGCCTGCGGATAGGGCGCCAAGGGGAGGGGAAGAGCAGCAAGAGCTTTCGGGGCTGGGCCCTTCCCTGCGGGAGCAGGAGCCCGACGTTCGCCCCCCCGGAAAAGAGGCTCGGCGGCGGCCGACGGGCCCCGAGGTGTCCCGCCTCTGGCAAAGCCCGGAGCCCCAGCGCTGCGGGGCCTGCGGATAGGGCGCCAAGGGGAGGGGAAGAGCAGCAAGAGCTTTCGGGGCTGGGCCCTTCCCTGCGGGAGCAGGAGCCCGACGTTCGCCCCCCCGGAAAAGAGGCTCGGCGGCGGCCGACGGGCCCCGAGGTGTCCCGCCTCTGGCAAAGCCCGGAGCCCCAGCGCTGCGGGGCCTGCGGATAGGGCGCCAAGGGGAGGGGAAGAGCAGCAAGAGCTTTCGGGGCTGGGCCCTTCCCTGCGGGAGCAGGAGCCCGACGTTCGCCCCCCCGGAAAAGAGGCTCGGCGGCGGCCGACGGGCCCCGAGGTGTCCCGCCTCTGGCAAAGCCCGGAGCCCCAGCGCTGCGGGGCCTGCCGGATAGGGCGCCAAGGGGAGGGGAAGAGCAGCAAGAGCTTTCGGGGCTGGGCCCTTCCCTGCGGGAGCAGGAGCCCGACGTTCGCCCCCCGGAAAAGAGGCTCGGCGGCGGCCGACGGGCCCCGAGGTGTCCCGCCTCTGGCAAAGCCCGGAGCCCCAGCGCTGCGGGGCCTGCGGATAGGGCGCCAAGGGGAGGGGAAGAGCAGCAAGAGCTTTCGGGGCTGGGCCCTTCCCTGCGGGAGCAGGAGCCCGACGTTCGCCCCCCCGGAAAAGAGGCTCGGCGGCGGCCGACGGGCCCCGAGGTGTCCCGCCTCTGGCAAAGCCCGGAGCCCCAGCGCTGCGGGGCCTGCGGATAGGGCGCCAAGGGGAGGGGAAGAGCAGCAAGAGCTTTCGGGGCTGGGCCCTTCCCTGCGGGAGCAGGAGCCCGACGTTCGCCCCCCCGGAAAAGAGGCTCGGCGGCGGCCGAGGGGCCCCGAGGTGTCCCGCCTCTGGCAAAGCCCGGAGCCCCAGCGCTGCGGGGCCTGCGGATAGGGCGCCAAGGGGAGGGGAAGAGCAGCAAGAGCTTTCGGGGCTGGGCCCTTCCCTGCGGGAGCAGGAGCCCGACGTTCGCCCCCCCGGAAAAGAGGCTCGGCGGCGGCCGACGGGCCCCGAGGTGTCCCGCCTCTGGCAAAGCCCGGAGCCCCAGCGCTGCGGGGCCTGCGGATAGGGCGCCAAGGGGAGGGGAAGAGCAGCAAGAGCTTTCGGGGCTGGGCCCTTCCCTGCGGGAGCAGGAGCCCGACGTTCGCCCCCCCGGAAAAGAGGCTCGGCGGCGGCCGACGGGCCCCGAGGTGTCCCGCCTCTGGCAAAGCCCGGAGCCCCAGCGCTGCGGGGCCTGCGGATAGGGCGCCAAGGGGAGGGGAAGAGCAGCAAGAGCTTTCGGGGCTGGGCCCTTCCCTGCGGGAGCAGGAGCCCGACGTTCGCCCCCCCGGAAAAGTGGCTCGGCGGCGGCCGACGGGCCCCGAGGTGTCCCGCCTCTGGCAAAGCCCGGAGCCCCAGCGCTGCGGGGCCTGTGGATAGGGCGCCAAGGGGAGGGGAAGAGCAGCAAGAGCTTTCGGGGCTGGGCCCTTCCCTGCGGGAGCAGGAGCCCGACGTTCGCCCCCCCGGAAAAGAGGCTCGGCGGCGGCCGACGGGCCCCGAGGTGTCCCGCCTCTGGCAAAGCCCGGAGCCCCAGCGCTGCGGGGCCTGCGGATAGGGCGCCAAGGGGAGGGGAAGAGCAGCAAGAGCTTTCGGGGCTGGGCCCTTCCCTGCGGGAGCAGGAGCCCGACGTTCGCCCCCCCGGAAAAGAGGCTCGGCGGCGGCCGACGGGCCCCGAGGTGTCCCGCCTCTGGCAAAGCCCGGAGCCCCAGCGCTGCGGGGCCTGCGGATAGGGCACCAAGGGGAGGGGAAGAGCAGCAAGAGCTTTCGGGGCTGGGCCCTTCCCTGCGGGAGCAGGAGCCCGACGTTCGCCCCCCCGGAAAAGTGGCTCGGCGGCGGCCGACGGGCCCCGAGGTGTCCCGCCTCTGGCAAAGCCCGGAGCCCCAGCGCTGCGGGGCCTGCGGATAGGGCGCCAAGGGGAGGGGAAGAACAGCAAGAGCTTTCGGGGCTGGGCCCTTCCCTGCAGGAGCAGGAGCCCTACGTTCGCCCCCCCGGAAAAGAGGCTCGGCGGCGGCCGAGGGGCCCCGAGGTGTCCCGCCTCTGGCAAAGCCCGGAGCCCCAGCGCTGCGGGGCCTGCGGATAGGGCGCCAAGGGGAGGGGAAGAGCAGCAAGAGCTTTCGGGGCTGGGCCCTTCCCTGCGGGAGCAGGAGCCCGACGTTCGCCCCCCCGGAAAAGAGGCTCGGCGGCGGCCGACGGGCCCCGAGGTGTCCCGCCTCTGGCAAAGCCCGGAGCCCCAGCGCTGCGGGGCCTGCGGATAGGGCGCCAAGGGGAGGGGAAGAGCAGCAAGAGCTTTCGGGGCTGGGCCCTTCCCTGCGGGAGCAGGAGCCCGACGTTCGCCCCCCCGGAAAAGAGGCTCGGCGGCGGCCGACGGGCCCCGAGGTGTCCCGCCTCTGGCAAAGCCCGGAGCCCCAGCGCTGCGGGGCCTGCGGATAGGGCGCCAAGGGGAGGGGAAGAGCAGCAAGAGCTTTCGGGGCTGGGCCCTTCCCTGCGGGAGCAGGAGCCCGACGTTCGCCCCCCCGGAAAAGAGGCTCGGCGGCGGCCGACGGGCCCCGAGGTGTCCCGCCTCTGGCAAAGCCCGGAGCCCCAGCGCTGCGGGGCCTGCGGATAGGGCGCCAAGGGGAGGGGAAGAGCAGCAAGAGCTTTCGGGGCTGGGCCCTTCCCTGCGGGAGCAGGAGCCCGACGTTCGCCCCCCCGGAAAAGAGGCTCGGCGGCGGCCGACGGGCCCCGAGGTGTCCCGCCTCTGGCAAAGCCCGGAGCCCCAGCGCTGCGGGGCCTGCGGATAGGGCGCCAAGGGGAGGGGAAGAGCAGCAAGAGCTTTCGGGGCTGGGCCCTTCCCTGCGGGAGCAGGAGCCCGACGTTCGCCCCCCCGGAAAAGAGGCTCGGCGGCGGCCGACGGGCCCCGAGGTGTCCCGCCTCTGGCAAAGCCCGGAGCCCCAGCGCTGCGGGGCCTGCGGATAGGGCGCCAAGGGGAGGGGAAGAGCAGCAAGAGCTTTCGGGGCTGGGCCCTTCCCTGCGGGAGCAGGAGCCCGACGTTCGCCCCCCCGGAAAAGAGGCTCGGCGGCGGCCGAGGGGCCCCGAGGTGTCCCGCCTCTGGCAAAGCCCGGAGCCCCAGCGCTGCGGGGCCTGCGGATAGGGCGCCAAGGGGAGGGGAAGAGCAGCAAGAGCTTTCGGGGCTGGGCCCTTCCCTGCGGGAGCAGGAGCCCGACGTTCGCCCCCCCGGAAAAGAGGCTCGGCGGCGGCCGACGGGCCCCGAGGTGTCCCGCCTCTGGCAAAGCCCGGAGCCCCAGCGCTGCGGGGCCTGCGGATAGGGCGCCAAGGGGAGGGGAAGAGCAGCAAGAGCTTTCGGGGCTGGGCCCTTCCCTGCGGGAGCAGGAGCCCGACGTTCGCCCCCCCGGAAAAGTGGCTCGGCGGCGGCCGACGGGCCCCGAGGTGTCCCGCCTCTGGCAAAGCCCGGAGCCCCAGCGCTGCGGGGCCTGCGGATAGGGCGCCAAGGGGAGGGGAAGAGCAGCAAGAGCTTTCGGGGCTGGGCCCTTCCCTGCGGGAGCAGGAGCCCGACGTTCGCCCCCCCGGAAAAGAGGCTCGGCGGCGGCCGACGGGCCCCGAGGTGTCCCGCCTCTGGCAAAGCCCGGAGCCCCAGCGATGCGGGGCCTGCGGATAGGGCGCCAAGGGGAGGGGAAGAGCAGCAAGAGCTTTCGGGGCTGGGCCCTTCCCTGCGGGAGCAGGAGCCCGACGTTCGCCCCCCCGGAAAAGAGGCTCGGCGGCGGCCGACGGGCCCCGAGGTGTCCCGCCTCTGGCAAAGCCCGGAGCCCCAGCGCTGCGGGGCCTGCGGATAGGGCACCAAGGGGAGGGGAAGAGCAGCAAGAGCTTTCGGGGCTGGGCCCTTCCCTGCGG
This sequence comes from Buteo buteo, assembly GCF_964188355.1. Taxonomy (NCBI): domain Eukaryota; kingdom Metazoa; phylum Chordata; class Aves; order Accipitriformes; family Accipitridae; genus Buteo; species Buteo buteo. The sequence goes on from NW_027439302.1 coordinate 172,711, forward strand.
GAGCAGGAGCCCGACGTTCGCCCCCCCGGAAAAGTGGCTCGGCGGCGGCCGACGGGCCCCGAGGTGTCCCGCCTCTGGCAAAGCCCGGAGCCCCAGCGCTGCGGGGCCTGCGGATAGGGCGCCAAGGGGAGGGGAAGAACAGCAAGAGCTTTCGGGGCTGGCCCTTCCCTGCAGGAGCAGGAGCCCTACGTTCGCCCCCCCGGAAAAGAGGCTCGGCGGCGGCCGAGGGGCCCCGAGGTGTCCCGCCTCTGGCAAAGCCCGGAGCCCCAGCGCTGCGGGGCCTGCGGATAGGGCGCCAAGGGGAGGGGAAGAGCAGCAAGAGCTTTCGGGGCTGGGCCCTTCCCTGCGGGAGCAGGAGCCCGACGGTCGCCCCCCCGGAAAAGAGGCTCGGCGGCGGCCGACGGGCCCCGAGGTGTCCCGCCTCTGGCAAAGCCCGGAGCCCCAGCGCTGCGGGGCCTGCGGATAGGGCGCCAAGGGGAGGGGAAGAGCAGCAAGAGCTTTCGGGGCTGGGCCCTTCCCTGCGGGAGCAGGAGCCCGACGTTCGCCCCCCCGGAAAAGAGGCTCGGCGGCGGCCGACGGGCCCCGAGGTGTCCCGCCTCTGGCAAAGCCCGGAGCCCCAGCGCTGCGGGGCCTGCGGATAGGGCGCCAAGGGGAGGGGAAGAGCAGCAAGAGCTTTCGGGGCTGGGCCCTTCCCTGCGGGAGCAGGAGCCCGACGTTCGCCCCCCCGGAAAAGAGGCTCGGCGGCGGCCGACGGGCCCCGAGGTGTCCCGCCTCTGGCAAAGCCCGGAGCCCCAGCGCTGCGGGGCCTGCGGATAGGGCGCCAAGGGGAGGGGAAGAGCAGCAAGAGCTTTCGGGGCTGGGCCCTTCCCTGCGGGAGCAGGAGCCCGACGTTCGCCCCCCCGGAAAAGAGGCTCGGCGGCGGCCGACGGGCCCCGAGGTGTCCCGCCTCTGGCAAAGCCCGGAGCCCCAGCGCTGCGGGGCCTGCGCATAGGGCGCCAAGGGGAGGGGAAGAGCAGCAAGAGCTTTCGGGGCTGGGCCCTTCCCTGCGGGAGCAGGAGCCCGACGTTCGCCCCCCCGGAAAGAGGCTCGGCGGCGGCCGACGGGCCCCGAGGTGTCCCGCCTCTGGCAAAGCCCGGAGCCCCAGCGCTGCGGGGCCTGCGGATAGGGCGCCAAGGGGAGGGGAAGAGCAGCAAGAGCTTTCGGGGCTGGGCCCTTCCCTGCGGGAGCAGGAGCCCGACGTTCGCCCCCCCGGAAAAGAGGCTCGGCGGCGGCCGACGGGCCCCGAGGTGTCCCGCCTCTGGCAAAGCCCGGAGCCCCAGCGCTGCGGGGCCTGCGGATAGGGCGCCAAGGGGAGGGGAAGAGCAGCAAGAGCTTTCGGGGCTGGGCCCTTCCCTGCGGGAGCAGGAGCCCGACGTTCGCCCCCCCGGAAAAGAGGCTCGGCGGCGGCCGACGGGCCCCGAGGTGTCCCGCCTCTGGCAAAGCCCGGAGCCCCAGCGCTGCGGGGCCTGCGGATAGGGCGCCAAGGGGAGGGGAAGAGCAGCAAGAGCTTTCGGGGCTGGGCCCTTCCCTGCGGGAGCAGGAGCCCGACGTTCGCCCCCCCGGAAAAGAGGCTCGGCGGCGGCCGACGGGCCCCGAGGTGTCCCGCCTCTGGCAAAGCCCGGAGCCCCAGCGCTGCGGGGCCTGCGGATAGGGCGCCAAGGGGAGGGGAAGAGCAGCAAGAGCTTTCGGGGCTGGGCCCTTCCCTGCGGGAGCAGGAGCCCGACGTTCGCCCCCCCGGAAAAGAGGCTCGGCGGCGGCCGACGGGCCCCGAGGTGTCCCGCCTCTGGCAAAGCCCGGAGCCCCAGCGCTGCGGGGCCTGCGGATAGGGCGCCAAGGGGAGGGGAAGAGCAGCAAGAGCTTTCGGGGCTGGGCCCTTCCCTGCGGGAGCAGGAGCCCGACGTTCGCCCCCCCGGAAAAGAGGCTCGGCGGCGGCCGACGGGCCCCGAGGTGTCCCGCCTCTGGCAAAGCCCGGAGCCCCAGCGCTGCGGGGCCTGCGGATAGGGCGCCAAGGGGAGGGGAAGAGCAGCAAGAGCTTTCGGGGCTGGGCCCTTCCCTGCGGGAGCAGGAGCCCGACGTTCGCCCCCCCGGAAAAGAGGCTCGGCGGCGGCCGACGGGCCCCGAGGTGTCCCGCCTCTGGCAAAGCCCGGAGCCCCAGCGCTGCGGGGCCTGCGGATAGGGCGCCAAGGGGAGGGGAAGAGCAGCAAGAGCTTTCGGGGCTGGGCCCTTCCCTGCGGGAGCAGGAGCCCGACGTTCGCCCCCCCGGAAAAGAGGCTCGGCGGCGGCCGACGGGCCCCGAGGTGTCCCGCCTCTGGCAAAGCCCGGAGCCCCAGCGCTGCGGGGCCTGCGGATAGGGCGCCAAGGGGAGGGGAAGAGCAGCAAGAGCTTTCGGGGCTGGGCCCTTCCCTGCGGGAGCAGGAGCCCGACGTTCGCCCCCCCGGAAAAGAGGCTCGGCGGCGGCCGACGGGCCCCGAGGTGTCCCGCCTCTGGCAAAGCCCGGAGCCCCAGCGCTGCGGGGCCTGCGGATAGGGCGCCAAGGGGAGGGGAAGAGCAGCAAGAGCTTTCGGGGCTGGGCCCTTCCCTGCGGGAGCAGGAGCCCGACGTTCGCCCCCCCGGAAAAGAGGCTCGGCGGCGGCCGACGGGCCCCGAGGTGTCCCGCCTCTGGCAAAGCCCGGAGCCCCAGCGCTGCGGGGCCTGCGGATAGGGCGCCAAGGGGAGGGGAAGAGCAGCAAGAGCTTTCGGGGCTGGGCCCTTCCCTGCGGGAGCAGGAGCCCGACGTTCGCCCCCCCGGAAAAGAGGCTCGGCGGCGGCCGACGGGCCCCGAGGTGTCCCGCCTCTGGCAAAGCCCGGAGCCCCAGCGCTGCGGGGCCTGCGGATAGGGCGCCAAGGGGAGGGGAAGAGCAGCAAGAGCTTTCGGGGCTGGGCCCTTCCCTGCGGGAGCAGGAGCCCGACGTTCGCCCCCCCGGAAAAGAGGCTCGGCGGCGGCCGACGGGCCCCGAGGTGTCCCGCCTCTGGCAAAGCCCGGAGCCCCAGCGCTGCGGGGCCTGCGGATAGGGCGCCAAGGGGAGGGGAAGAGCAGCAAGAGCTTTCGGGGCTGGGCCCTTCCCTGCGGGAGCAGGAGCCCGACGTTCGCCCCCCCGGAAAAGAGGCTCGGCGGCGGCCGACGGGCCCCGAGGTGTCCCGCCTCTGGCAAAGCCCGGAGCCCCAGCGCTGCGGGGCCTGCGGATAGGGCGCCAAGGGGAGGGGAAGAGCAGCAAGAGCTTTCGGGGCTGGGCCCTTCCCTGCGGGAGCAGGAGCCCGACGTTCGCCCCCCCGGAAAAGTGGCTCGGCGGCGGCCGACGGGCCCCGAGGTGTCCCGCCTCTGGCAAAGCCCGGAGCCCCAGCGCTGCGGGGCCTGCGGATAGGGCGCCAAGGGGAGGGGAAGAGCAGCAAGAGCTTTCGGGGCTGGGCCCTTCCCTGCGGGAGCAGGAGCCCGACGTTCGCCCCCCCGGAAAAGAGGCTCGGCGGCGGCCGACGGGCCCCGAGGTGTCCCGCCTCTGGCAAAGCCCGGAGCCCCAGCGCTGCGGGGCCTGCGGATAGGGCGCCAAGGGGAGGGGAAGAGCAGCAAGAGCTTTCGGGGCTGGGCCCTTCCCTGCGGGAGCAGGAGCCCGACGTTCGCCCCCCCGGAAAAGAGGCTCGGCGGCGGCCGACGGGCCCCGAGGTGTCCCGCCTCTGGCAAAGCCCGGAGCCCCAGCGCTGCGGGGCCTGCGGATAGGGCGCCAAGGGGAGGGGAAGAGCAGCAAGAGCTTTCGGGGCTGGGCCCTTCCCTGCGGGAGCAGGAGCCCGACGTTCGCCCCCCCGGAAAAGAGGCTCGGCGGCGGCCGACGGGCCCCGAGGTGTCCCGCCTCTGGCAAAGCCCGGAGCCCCAGCGCTGCGGGGCCTGCGGATAGGGCGCCAAGGGGAGGGGAAGAGCAGCAAGAGCTTTCGGGGCTGGGCCCTTCCCTGCGGGAGCAGGAGCCCGACGTTCGCCCCCCCGGAAAAGAGGCTCGGCGGCGGCCGACGGGCCCCGAGGTGTCCCGCCTCTGGCAAAGCCCGGAGCCCCAGCGCTGCGGGGCCTGCGGATAGGGCGCCAAGGGGAGGGGAAGAGCAGCAAGAGCTTTCGGGGCTGGGCCCTTCCCTGCGGGAGCAGGAGCCCGACGTTCGCCCCCCCGGAAAAGAGGCTCGGCGGCGGCCGACGGGCCCCGAGGTGTCCCGCCTCTGGCAAAGCCCGGAGCCCCAGCGCTGCGGGGCCTGCGGATAGGGCGCCAAGGGGAGGGGAAGAGCAGCAAGAGCTTTCGGGGCTGGGCCCTTCCCTGCGGGAGCAGGAGCCCGACGTTCGCCCCCCCGGAAAAGAGGCTCGGCGGCGGCCGACGGGCCCCGAGGTGTCCCGCCTCTGGCAAAGCCCGGAGCCCCAGCGCTGCGGGGCCTGCGGATAGGGCGCCAAGGGGAGGGGAAGAGCAGCAAGAGCTTTCGGGGCTGGGCCCTTCCCTGCGGGAGCAGGAGCCCGACGTTCGCCCCCCCGGAAAAGAGGCTCGGCGGCGGCCGACGGGCCCCGAGGTGTCCCGCCTCTGGCAAAGCCCGGAGCCCCAGCGCTGCGGGGCCTGCGGATAGGGCGCCAAGGGGAGGGGAAGAGCAGCAAGAGCTTTCGGGGCTGGGCCCTTCCCTGCGGGAGCAGGAGCCCGACGTTCGCCCCCCCGGAAAAGAGGCTCGGCGGCGGCCGACGGGCCCCGAGGTGTCCCGCCTCTGGCAAAGCCCGGAGCCCCAGCGCTGCGGGGCCTGCGGATAGGGCGCCAAGGGGAGGGGAAGAGCAGCAAGAGCTTTCGGGGCTGGGCCCTTCCCTGCGGGAGCAGGAGCCCGACGTTCGCCCCCCCGGAAAAGAGGCTCGGCGGCGGCCGACGGGCCCCGAGGTGTCCCGCCTCTGGCAAAGCCCGGAGCCCCAGCGCTGCGGGGCCTGCGGATAGGGCGCCAAGGGGAGGGGAAGAGCAGCAAGAGCTTTCGGGGCTGGGCCCTTCCCTGCGGGAGCAGGAGCCCGACGTTCGCCCCCCCGGAAAAGAGGCTCGGCGGCGGCCGACGGGCCCCGAGGTGTCCCGCCTCTGGCAAAGCCCGGAGCCCCAGCGCTGCGGGGCCTGCGGATAGGGCGCCAAGGGGAGGGGAAGAGCAGCAAGAGCTTTCGGGGCTGGGCCCTTCCCTGCGGGAGCAGGAGCCCGACGTTCGCCCCCCCGGAAAAGAGGCTCGGCGGCGGCCGACGGGCCCCGAGGTGTCCCGCCTCTGGCAAAGCCCGGAGCCCCAGCGCTGCGGGGCCTGCGGATAGGACGCCAAGGGGAGGGGAAGAGCAGCAA
>NW_027439303.1:0-25000 GCF_964188355.1 Buteo buteo
CTCAACACACGTGGGGGAGGGGCAGTGCCCCAGGGCCGTGGCCACAGTGGGAAGGCCGGACTGTGAGGTCACAGAGCCCCGCTGTGCCACGCTGTGATGTGCAGTGCTGTGCCACGGGCACCGCTCCAGCAGTGCCAGCAGCAGCAGCGGCAGCAGCAGCAGCAGCGGCGGCATGGTGCAGGCGTGGGGGGCCATGACCCCCGCCTGCCTCCTTATCCTCTTTGTGGTGTCCCTGCAAGCCTGGGATGTCGGGGCTGCTCCGTGGCAAGCGCGGGATTAGGTAGGTGGGCAGGCGAGGGCCAGCACCCAGCGCTGGCAGCGTGGCGCAGCACCCACCACACCTCGGGGTGACGGCGGGGCTGGGGTCGTGGTGTGGCAGGGCTGTGAGAGCAGCGGGGCCGGGCTGGGCCGGATGAGCCGCGGCCAGCTTCATGGGCAGCGGGGGGTAGATGTCCCGTGGGGAGGTGCAGGGGGCTGCAGCCGCTGCAGAGGCATTTTCCAGGTGACCGGTGGGGCCGAGAGCGGCACCGCGGGGTGAGGAACCATCCCCAGAGCCGGCCCTGTGCTGCCCTGCCCCAGGGCAGCCTTCCCCTGGCCTGCATGTCGGGGCCAGAGCAGCACCGCAGGGGCCAGGTAATAGCCTGCAGGGCACTTCTTCCCCGCGCTGGACAGCCGTGCCCCGGGCCCTGGCTCTGCCGCTCCCTGGCTGAATCCTGACTTTCAGCCTCAGGGATGTCCGTCCTTGGGAGATGTCTGCTCAGAAAACAGGAGCATTCCTGCTCTAGCCCGGCAGTGCTCTCCTTGGGTGAACCCAGGTCCCCCAGGCCCTCTGCAGCTTTGGAAACCTCCACCCATGTCTGGGTCCCACGTCATTACCTGAGCCCCCTTCCAGTGACTGCAGGTCACTGAGAAAGAAGTAGATCACAGCCTCTAATGGAAACGTGCTTGATTTACAGCTGTGCCTGTAGCCGATGGCCACCCGACTGCTCAGCCGGATCTTGTCCGGGAGCCTCAGGCAACCCCACAGGTATGTCACTTGAATGAGCGGGCATGTAGGTTTTAATATTTGTTCATATGAAATTTAAGTTAGTATTTTCTTGGCCGATGCTTAGACATGCAGAAGAGCAGAGAGGGAATGGGTCAGGCTCAGTGACGTGGCCCTGGGCGCTCTGCCTTGCAAAACATTCTTTCCCAGCCTTTCTGACCCTGCGCTGCTTCCAGTGCCTGCTGCAAAGCCATTGGGCTTGTTGGGGTTGACTTTAGAGCTGGTGTGTGGCTCCAGGGAGTCCTTTTCTGCCGGCAGCTCTGTGCATGGTTTGTTTTAAACTGGCATGCTCCAGGCACCCAGTGACGGTCTGCACAGTGCTCCTGAGTGGCAGGGAGAGACGAGTGCCATGGAGCAACCCTGTGTGTGAACTGCATTCATTGCCGTTCACATCTGAAGAAGTCTATTGAACTATTTCACGGGAGCTTCTCTGTTCTGTTTGTTTACAGACGTGGCTGGACGCAATGGCTATCCAGCTTCCCAGCCGGGTTCCAGGGCTGACGCGCAGGGAGATCGCACGGGTACGTCATGGCTTTTTCCTTCCTTTGAGAGCTGCCAGCTCAAAGCCCAAATGTGAGCAAGATGTCTCTTGCAGGTGTGAGAATCTAGGCCTGCATCGTGTGTGCCATGTTGTTCTGTGATCCCCTTACATGTTCTGCTATTCAGTATGACAGTGTATATCACAATGTATGATGGGAACTTCTCGTGGGTGTTTGGTTGCAGATGTGGGTACAGGGAGGGCTTTTCCAGCTTCTCGGCTGGGTCCTGCGCTGGAGCTCACCTGGCATCCCAGGGGTGAGTAGTCAGTCCTGACTGACTGCACAGACTAAGCGCTCGTTTTCAGTATGTTATTCTTGAGAAATTTAACTTTATACTTTCTGTTAAGGTCCTCAAAGAGCAAAGTATAAAGCTAAAGCTGAAATAGGAAGATCTTCCCAGCGGTCACCAGAAGTCCTAAAGGAAATCCTGAAGGAACTGGACAAAGCAGCACGTGGTGGGTATAACCAGAAGTCTTGGGAAGCTGAGGTTTCAGATGCGTGTATGGACATGAATCCCGCGCAGCAGGAAGGGATCGATCAGAGCCGCACTGCGCTGACACTCAAATTTCACGCCTTGCAGGTGCTGGTGAGCTGTAGAGATGGTGCAGAGTCTCTGCTGCCAGTTGTGGTTCAACTGAGCCCCAGGGACGGCTGCTGCCCCAGTTACAGCGTTACTGGCCAGAGCTGTTCTGGGCAGACGTTGGTATCCAGCTGGCAGGAACTGACAGTGCTCACACCTTGAGCGTGTGAGGGACTTGGCTGAGGAGCCGATTCCTGATAAGCCATGAGAGGGCCAGCACCCTGCCAGTCACTGGCAGGGAGAGTGCCCTTGGCCAGTGGACAGGATGCGCCGGGAGCTTGGGGTCCCTGAGACCAGCAGACTTTGCCTGGGCTGCAGGCATCCCCTGGCCAGGATGGGAGCACCCCGGCTTCGCAGCCTGGTCTAACCCCATTGTTCTCCTTGATGTCTGAGGACTCTCGGTGACACCTCGGGGTCAGGGACAGGCGAAAGCTGGACACCCAGCTGAAGGCCCGACACCTAACTTGAAGGCAGCTAAAATGAAGGGCTGTGAATTCGGTGTCGGGTGGTCTGCCTGTCTGTTTCTAGTTGTGTTTTCGATAACTTGGTTGTGGTTTTCCTCTTGTTTTGGGGGACTGTGGGCTCTTCACTGCCACTTGTGAAAGTGCCCAGAATATGCTTGCAAGAGCTTGCGGTTCAGTCCACCATGCGTGTCTGTTACCCTTACCATGTGGTGGAGTTGCTATGATGGGAAGTGCTTCTCAGAAGGACTCTTTCCCCACCTGAACTGGCCACAGCATCTTCCTGTCTCCTCTGAGGGAAGTAATTTACCATCATCTTGCAGTTTGCCAGTGTCGTGGTTTAACCCCAGCCAGCAACTAAGCACCACGCAGCCGCTCACTCACTTCCCCCCCCATCCAGTGGGATGGGGGAGAAAATCAGGAAAAGAAGTAAAACTCCTGGGTTGAGATAAGAACGGTTTAATAGAACAGAAAAGAAGAAACTAATAATGATAATGATAACACTAATAAAATGACAACAGTAAGTAATAAAAGGATTGAAATGTACAAATGATGCACAGGGCAATTGCTCACCACCCGCCGACCGACACCCAGCCAGTCCCCGAGCGGCCAAAAAAAAAAAAAACTGCCTCCCCCCCCCCTTCCCAGTTCCTAAACTAGATGGGACGTCACATGGTATGGAATACACCGTTGGCCAGTTTGGGTCAGGTGCCCTGGCTGGGCATGAGAAGCTGAAAATCCTTGACTATAGTCTAAACACTACTGAGCAACAACTGAAAACATCAGTGTTATCAACATTCTTCACATACTGAACTCAAAACATAGCACTGTACCAGCTACTAGGAAGACAGTTAACTCCATCCCGGCTGAAACCAGGACAGCCAGCAATGCACCAAGTGGAATGTGAACAAGATCACATGCAATCTCCTAGTCTCTTAGCAGGTCAGGATTTGCTGTCTCCTGGTAAACTGAAAAGTGTCTAGCGCTTCAATTTTTCTCCATGAATGACACATCGTTTGGACTAGTGACTAGGTGCACCCCCAAACGCCCAGGCTTTGTTTCTGAGCGTTATTAATGTGTTTTGAGAAGTATTGCCTCCTGAAGATACCACATTCCTGATGAGGAACGGTTACTTCTAATTAGTGAGCCACTTTCTTTCTGAAGAGATGGACCGTGAGACTGCGGAGAAGGAGGCGTTTCAGGAAGGAGATAGTCACGCAGTGCCAGTCTCTGACGAAAAAACAGGGGCAATTCAATCAACAGGCGCGCCAGGTAATTGCTGTCCTTCAGTCATCCAGTGTCATGAATCAAAATCACTGTGTGTCTGCAGCCTCTTCCCCTGGTGCCCGCTACTGCACATCTTGTCAGCAGCCAAACTATTAGTACAGAGCGAGCGTTCTAAAAGAAGCCAACAACGGCTCTCTGAGGATGACTGTCATCTCTGGGGTGTGGAGGTTACTGCCATCAGTGTGCCAGAGAGACACTCACTCGTAACCCTCTGTGGATGCAGTGAGATGCTCACCTCCCACCGCACCCTGTTCGCAGGAATTTGAGAACTTTGCCGTTTTGGGGGTGAGGCCATCTGAACCACCCGCAGCAGACGATGGGAAATATGACTCTTAATGGAATGTGCCTCCTGCAATACCTGCATCCCAGAGCTTGCCCTGAGTCCCCCTAAGCACAACAGAGGGGGATCCCTCCTGTGAACTGAGGTCCAAAGGGATTCACTGACGGATCGGGCATGGGCTTAGAGGGAACCTGTGCCACCCTCCTGCATCTTCTGTGCCTGAGCCGTGCTGAGGCTTTACCTTTCTCTGATTCTTGGCAGTGGCAGTGCTGTCCAGCCCTGGAGAAGCCCACCACGCCAGGAGATATGAATTTTCTCCAAAGAGTGCAGGTAATTAGCAGTCTTGCAGGGGACCATACGGGGAAGACAAGTCCTGAAACCTGGGGGCATGCAAGCAGTGCCCACGCTGGAGAAAAGGCGAAGCAGGAGAGCGAGGTTCAGGTGTCTCCTGAGAGGGCCTGACTCCATCCCCTCAGGGTGTGGGTGGTGGGCTGGGGAGAGAGCTGGGGGTGGCACTCCCTGATGCAGGGATGCTTTTTGTCTGTCTCACTCAAAGGGGCGATTGGTCAAACAGCTGTGCTCCCCCACATGCTCTCCATCTGGCCTCATGAGTTCTGTTCAGTGGGACACCTTGTCCCAAAGGGTCAGAGAGAGCCTCCAGGCCGCGGCACTAGCAAGCCTTGGGGAGTGAAAGTGGGTGAGCGCAAAAGAAATTGTGTGCAAACGTGAAGGGTGGCCGAGAAGGGGGAGCAAACCCGTGACACTGGGAAAACTGGATTACGGCCATGCCAGAGTGTAAGCAAAGCTCTGGGGAGAAAGAGAGGCTCCAGAGTGCATTGATTTGCAACGGCTTTGGGAGTTTCCTTTGCTTCTACTGAAACCAAGGAAACATGCAGCCCCAGCATGTTCGCTGGTGCAGAGATGCTAACAAAGTGAGAAAGAACATTTCCTGGCAATGTCAGACCTCCTGTGAGATTACCAGTAGCGTGCAGGACACACTAATGCACAGAATTGTTCCTCCAGGTGTGGATGACAAGAGAAACACAAATGCTATGGATCCTCAAGATTTCTGGTACTACTGCGTAGAAGGCGCCGTGGCGGTCTTGGGCTCCGTGTTGTTTGGGATGATACTGTGTTGTGTGATCTGTCTGTGGAGGAAGAGACGGCGGTGAGTTGTTGGGAGGTTTTTTTGCCAAACTTCTGTATTAGATGGCTGCTATTAGCCATGAAGCATTTAGAGGTAGGGTATTGTGGAGTGCCGAGACAGTTACTGGCCAAACTCTACTGAGATTTCTGCTGTAAGATGTTTTAACTGGCCTCTCAATTCATGGGCACTCTTTTGTGAAACCCCTTCCTCCTGTCAAGTGTTAGTTAAAAGTGACCCTGCCTCGACAAGAGCAGACCCAGCGACAGACGTAGGATGAGCAAGGTCAGGAAGAAAAACGAGGGATGACATTGCCATAGAAAGTGAGAAGCGCAATAGTGACATCTTCCTGCCAGTGAACCTGCCAGCAGAAATCACCGTTAGGTGATGCCATAAATCCCAGAGGTTCACCTCGACCAGGGTGTCCCAGCAACTGAGACCGTGGTGAGGAGCCTTCCCAGCTCTCGGCCTTGCTTTGGAGAAAGAGTCAGCCTGTCCCATCTGCACGTGAGCACTGCCAGCATGCGTGTTCTCAGCACAGGCAGGGTTTTTTTCTGTGCAGGGGTACGTATCTCTTTGGATACGTATTCTGAAGAGAGGATGGAGAGCATCTCGCTGAACAGAGAGCCGAGGCTGCGCCCTTGTCTGGTCAGGGACAGGCAGGGGAGCCGAGTGCTGGTCTCTGCCAGGCACGCTGAGAAAGGAGAACAGGAGGCTCTCCTGGCCCTGCAGCGCTGTGCCCAGCTTTGGTCCCCTCGGTCTGTCGCGGGCAGGTCTCCTTCCAGGCACGTGCAGAGCAGGCAAGTCAGGATGGTCAGGGCCGAGAGGAGACGAGCCGTGGGCAGGCGAGCAGAGCCCCAGATGAGGGGTGCGGGGTGCCCCGTTTTCTGCACGGAGCTCTCCACGCCCACAGCTCCCACGCGCAGCCAGGCATCCGCACCCCGTGAGGCGCCCAGTGCTGCCCCGCACCCTCACACCCGCCCGGCCCCACAGCCGCGGTGGGGCCTCAGCAGCCTCCTCTCTCCGCAGGCGCCTCTCCGCAGCTTCGCGAGCCTGGTCCGACACCAGCAGCTGCTCCTCGGGCCTGGACAGCCGGAGCAGCCGCTGCAGCACCCCGGAGAGCTGGACCCGACAGCAAGAGCCATCACCTGTGCCTGCAAAACCGGCCCCCCTGCCACAGAGCAGCAGGGAACGGGCCTCCGCCAGCCCGGACAGCCGCCCGGCCCGCCCGCCTCCACCCCGGCCCTCATGGCTGTCCAACTCAGCCAGCCGGCTGTTGCGGGACCAGCCCAGCGACCTCGAGCCCCCAGAGGAATTGAAGCCACCCGCCCGCGCCCCAAGCCCATCGCGCCGGCCCTCCTGCAAGGGCCTGAGCCAGCCCCGCCAGGGTATGGGTTTGGGCTACAATGACAGACTCCTGACGGACAGCTTCAGGGATCGACCATTCGTGTCCGAGTAATGGCACAGCAATAAATACAGATCAGTAGCACAGTTGTCCAGGTCGTAATGGCAGCAGACCCAGGGATTCACCAATCCTGGGCCGAACTTCGCATCGGGGCACACAGGGACCTGGATGCCCACGGTGTCAGCAGGCAGGGAGCTGGGCATGGGACCCACCAACAGGCTGGGGGAGCCCAGCTTCCCTGGTGGGACTGTCCTGCTAAATTCTGAGCCACAGAGGCACCAAAGGGGCTCGTTAACAGGTCATCATCCCCACCTCTGCTCCCTGTGCCAGCTTTGTCCTGGAGTGCACAGGACAGGGGTACTGTGTAGGGCAATACCAGCCCCAGCCCCTCCATTGCGTGCACGCCAAATACACCACATAAGGCAAAGCCAGAAATAAAACACAGAGCAGCACCAAGCTGCTATCGAGCCATAACAGAGACACCGTCTGTTCTGCTTTTGGCTGGGATGGAGTTAATTTTCTTCCTAGCAGCACATATGGTGCCGAGTGTTGGATGTGTGACCAAACCAGTGTTGGTAGCACACCCATGTTTTAGCTATTGCTGAAGGCTGCTTGCACGGCCCCAAGGCCTACTCTGTGCCCATGCTGCCCTGCCAGCGAGTAAGCTGGGGGTGCGCTGGTGGATGAAAAGCTGGACATGAGCTGGCAATGTGCACTTGCAGCCCGGTCAGTGCAGGTGGGTGGGGGCCGGGGGGGTCTGTGAGGGGTTTGGGGGGTCTGTGAGGGGTTTGGGGGGGGATTTGCGAGGGGTTTGGGCGGTCCGCGACTGGATTTGTTGAGGGGATGTTGGGGTCTGTGAGGTGTTTAGCGGGGTCTGCGAGGGGATTTGAAGGGTTTGGGGGGGTCTGTGAGGCAATGGGGGGGGTCTGTGAGTGGATTTGTGAGGTGGTGAAGGGATTTGTGAGGAGATGTTGGGGTCTCTGAGGGGTTTGGCGGGGTCTGTGAGGGGATTTGAAGGGTTTGGGAGGGTTGTGCGGTCTGCGAGTGGATTTGTGAGGGGATGTTGGGGTCTCTGAGGGGTTTGGGGGGTCTGCGAGAGGATTTGAAAGGTTTGTGGGGGTCTGTGAGTGGATTTGTGAGGAGACGTTGGGGTCTCTGAGGGGTTTGGCGGGGTCTGTGAGGGGATGGGGGGGTCTGTGAGGGGATTTGTGAGGAGATGTTGGGGTCCCTGAGGGGTTTGTGGGGATCCGTGAGGGGATTTGAGGGGTTTGGGGGTGTCTGTGAGGGGATGGGGGGGATTCGTGAGCAGTTTGGGCGGTCTGTGAGTGGATTTGTGAGGGGATGTTGGGGTCTCTGAGGGGTTTGGGGGGATCTGTGAGGGTATTTGAGGGGTTTGGGGGGGCCTGTGAGGGGTTTGGGGTGTCTGTGAGTGTATTTGTGAGGAGACGTCGGGGTCTCTGAGGGGTTTGGGGGGATCCGTGAGGAGATTTGATGGGTTTGGGGTCTGTGAGGGGACGGGGGGATTTGTGAGGGGTTTGGGCTCCTGTCACGCAGCTCCTCCTGCCCAGGGCTGTGGCTGGCAGCACAGACAGACCCGCCTTTTGGGAAAGATTTGCCGACCCGGAGCAAACGCAGGGCAGCTCCTCTCCTTCCCTCCATCCCCGAGCAGGCGCAGACCCCACAGCAGCACTGAGGGACGGCAGAGCTGCGCGCACACCTCGCAAGCGCTGCCGAGGGAACAGCTCCAGACCGAAGGGCCCTTCCCGCTGCCGTCTCTCCACAGGCCCAGTGCCCCGGCTGGCTGAGGAGCAGCTGGGGTGGGTGGGCGGGCTCTGCGAGGAGAGGCAGCCCCTGCCCGCCCAGCAACAGCTGTGCCATTGGCCATGGCTGAGCCAATCAGCGGAGCCGGAGGCGGCCTGTCAGTCACAGCCGGCCTGGGGCAGGGCCGGAGGGGGCAGAGCCCGAGCAGCCTGAGGAGAAATGGGGGAGAGATGGGCTGGGGGCAGGTGGGGCGAGGGGGGTCCAGGGAAAGGGCCAGGGGAGCTGCAGGAGCAGGTATCTCCCAGGGCGGAGGGGCCTGGGGGGAGACCTCGGTGATCACCCACGGGCCCTGCCGTGGCCCAGTTGAGTGCTCAGCCCCAGGGACGGCCCCACGACCAGGGTCAGAGCGGTTCCTGCTGCTGCCGCGAGGGTCGCCGGCCCGAGCCCTGAGAGCTGGAGGTCGGTGTTTCGTGTCCGCGGGCCAGGGGAAGGCAGGGCGGCCTCCTCTGCAGCCGGCAGCTCCATGCTTTGGAGCAAGCGTGCTCTGGTGGGGCCACAGCAGGTGCCCTTGCTGTCCCTAGGCCTCCCTGTGGGTCTGATGGCCCCGAGGTCTGATGCATGCCTTTCACCCCATGCAGGCTGTTATAAACGCGAATAAGGGAAATCCAAAAGCCAATCAGGATAACCAGTCCGTAATTTATTAGTAGGCTATGGCTAAGCAAACAGCGCTGGGCGAACAGGAGGAGTCTCGCTCCAAAGGCCTGTCGCACCAAACAGTTAATGCGTCCGGTATTTATTTCAGTACATCATACATATTCATTACATCTTTTTTACATAGCTATTTCGGATAGTTAGTTGATTTTTGTTAACAATGACTTATGAGTTATAAATTCTTAACCTTTATCTATTAGGGGTTATAAATTCCAAGATTCCCCTGTCTAGGGAAGCAGGGGAGTCTGTGGTCTGTCTTATGTTATAAACTGCTGGTTTTTCTCATCCTTGAGGCTGTAATAGCCCATTTGTTTCTTCTCCGGTTATCTTATCTCTTGTGTCTGCATGTGTGCATTTCAAAGCTACAATTATCTCACTAGGAATGTTTCTAAGTTTCACACCATCAACTCTAACAAAGCAATCCCTGTTATGTTACAATGGGCCTTACACAACCAATTCTAACAGCACATTATTTAATTAGTTTAAAGAATTATTGCTTAGTCAACATATTAGTACCTTAACCATTACCATCCCCCTCCCTTTTTCTATACCACTAATTTACTTATCAATACCCTATTACCATCCTTCTGGCCGCTTCCAGGATGAAGTTTATATAATGAACAAACTCCAGGTTTTATTACACAGGCTGTGCTGCGGGCTGTCGCGAGTCCAGATTCAGGATCCTGCCGGCTGCGCCAGTCTCTCGCCAAGGGGCGGAATGCACCTCGCTCAGGAGGAGAGAAGCATCAGTGTGTTTTATTGAGGTAAAATAATAATTTGACAGAGTTCAGTATATTTGGGGAATTTAACAAAGTTTGACAGTGGTTTCCCGAGGTTCAGTAAGTTGGACGGCAAGGTTCGCCTTCTTAATTACTGCACGGAAGAAACGTACGAAGGAGAACTGAGTTAGGATCGAGCTGGAAGGATTCACACAGAGACCGGAGACGCAAAAGGGTAAGGAAGACCCTCCTGTTGAGTCGCGAGGTTCAGAGGGGACCCCCTTGCTTTCTAAACCCCTTATGGAGCCTAGGTGTGGCTCGGTCCAATCTTCGTCTCAGACTTGGACAACAGTTTATGTCTAATGGAATTATCTGTACAAAGTTTATAATAGTTAATATTAAGTAGCTACATGGATTAGTACTGTTTCCTTAGTATGAATTCAGCATGCTGTCAGTCACTTAGCAAAGACCTGCTATTGAGAACAGGTCTCTCTGCCTCGAGGAGCAACCTTGAGAGGCGTCCCAGCTCAAGGGGAGATCACTGCCGTGCAGCCACGCTGCCTGGCAGGGAGAGCTGAAAGAAGGCTCCCTTAGGCTGTCATATTTATGGGCTAAAGTGGCTGGCTCCTAGTCAAATCACATGCAATGGGAAGGGTATGCATGAGACTCCTTGTGCCCACAGCTTCCTTTGCTCCTTGATAAATGAGTCTTGGAAAAACCACCCGCTATTCCTGTGTTAATCGCATGATGAGTGTTCCAAGGTGACAGGCAGCGGTGCTCACTGGGTCACTCGGCTCCTTTGTGGGTTTTCAGAGAAGAGATTGAAACTAGAGGAGTTCTTGGCCTGGCTATGGCTCCTTTACCTCCTTTGGAGCCTGTACCAAACTACGGCTAGTTTGGTTATGGGGTCAAGTGTACCCGTCACACCGGCTCTTGGGAAATGAGGGTACATGTGACCCTGTGCAAGGTCAAGCTAGAACAGGCTTTGCGGTATGTGTATTTACTGCCGTGAATTTTCTGCTCTTCCTGGCTGTCTTCTGTGGTTTTCAGCCTGCTCTTGCCTCCACAGAAAGAAATGCTGTGTGTATGAAAGAGGCCATTAGGAATCTTCCCTTAGGAGTTTTTTTTCTTGCGCTCTGCTCCTGAATTACTATCTGTATTATATCTGCCAATGTTCAAAATATCTTTCTAATTCCCTGGTTTAAGTATTCTGACCCTACTCCAGCTACATGTTACTATGCACAACTCCCACCAACCATCATTTTTTACTTCAAGTTGTTTTTCATGAAATAACACACATCGCAGCCAGAATCCTGTGTTGCTGTTCCATGGTTTTCTTCACAGTTTTCCAGCTGTATTCCTCCTCCCCATGACAAACAGTGTTGCCAGTATTTCTTTTTCTCTTAGAATACACATGGTAAGGGTGGTTGCTGGATGTCTCATCCTTTTTAAGGCCGGGAAGACACGTTCTGAGAAGGCCTTTTCCTAGTCCCAGGTATTCAGGGACACAAGACGTGCCTATCGCCATCAGCTCTGTGGAGGATTTAAGAGAGATTGTGCACCTGAAGGTTAAACCGTGCTTCTGTATTGGAAGCTGACTTTCAGGAAGCAAAAGCAACTTCCCCAAATCTTAAGTTGTGTGTCTTTGAATGCTGCAAAATTGAATTAAATAATGGTCCTTGCATACATCTTTCTCAATTAAGTGTACAGTGGATGTCTCCTTCTTCAACTAGCCTGGAGCTTAAAAATCAGCTTAAAAATACTGGATAGTGTAATAATTGCTGCACATGGCCTCAGTCCACTTGGCAGAAAATTGGATTAGTTACACAATTCTTCATGGAAGGCTCAAAGAGAGCCTAAGGTTTTGAGTGCCCTAGGATGCTCTTTTCAGGTAGGTTAACAGGCACATATAAAGCCTGTAATGGCGTAAGGACTCCCCAGAACATCTTCAGTACAGCTGTATTTTATGTAAGCCGCTGTTTTTATGCAACCTCAGCTAGCGCTGTGCTGCTCTTTACAGGATGGGGTGAGTGGTGTTGTCTTTGGCTGTGTGGGCTTAAATGTGTTTCCAATGTGCGTGTCAAATAATTACCTGTGAAACAGACTGCCAATCTGGCTGAAGCCAGTGCTTCCGAGAAGATGAACTAAAAGCTTTGATGGTACAGTCCTGCCATGAATACGATCCGGTCAGGTAAGTATTGATTGTGTCCAATCTGTTCATTGAAGATTATGGGAAAATGGCAGAGATGTGTGTTTTAACAAGAGAGACACATGCCTACCGTTTTCTTTTTTCCCCCTCAGACCTTTTAGTTACATGAAGAAACCCTTGGGTCCACCTCCACCATCATATAGTTGCTTTTGTTGCGGAAGACCTGGCCACTACATAAAGAACTGCTTGAAAAATGGGGTATGATTTTAGGGGGACTTCTGGTGTTACTCTAGGTTTTAATGGTTATAACTTCACAGTTATGTAACAAATATATGAATACTCATATTAAGAATTGTTTCTCTTGGGGTGAAAGGCAGAGGTTATATGGCAATGTTGCAGAGCCCTTCCAAATTCAAGGGGAAGCTGGAATTATAAAGGTGGAATTTTCTTTCTAGGTCGTAGACATTAAGTATGTCCATAGATCTTGCTCTATGAACTTTCATGCATATTTTTATATACTTCAGTATTACTGGAATTTTTTCTGTTTTCCACTCTTTTTAATGACAGTTCACAGTTTTTATTATTTTGTATCAAAACCAAGACATTTCTCTTGACCCCATCTATTGCATATTTGCGTGTTGTAATTACACTAAGTCCCTGGTTGAGTATTGATGCCATTTCACGTTAGTCACTGAAGGTATACACGTGAGGTATGAATTCAACCTTCACCTATAGACAGTGAGTGTAGGTTTCTCCAGTGACTGATTCAGAGCACAAGATTAAGCTCTCGCTCTGAATTGTGCTTTGGAGGAGGAGCACCGGGTTTGTCTCTTCTCTGAGTGGATGGTGAGCTAAGGGATATGTCAGCCTTAAGGAACCTGAAGTTAAGCCAAAGAATGTTGCTGGAGTTCAAAACCCTGCTCAAGCCTTTGGAACATCCTGGCTATATTTATGTAGGAGAAGCAGTATTTCAGTTGAGCAACTGTGACGCTAGGTAAAAGGAGAGGATTAAAGGCTTTTGCTGCTTAAAATCATCAGGGAAATGTCATTTTAAGTGTGGGTCTTGAGGTACGTCTGCCTCTCTTTTCTTGAACAGGACAAAAACTTTGAGTCTGTTCCCAGAGTTAAAAAGAGCACGGGAATTCCACAGAGTTTCATGACAAAGGTGAAGGATCCCAATACAAAGGGTGCTATGCTAGACAAGATCTGGAAAATACGCAATACCAACTATTAATGCCTAAGTATGGAACTAAGTGGACTGACCAAAAAGTGAAGGAGAGAAAGCACGCATAAATATCTGAGCGGCAATGCAACCCAGTTGGCCAGCATCTGTCATTCCAAGGGAGGAAGCGCTGTCATTGTACCTTAACCTGAAAACCTGTGGTACTTTCTAATATTAAAAGAGGGTGGTCCTACTGCTCATGCCCCTGGAAGTTGGCTAAACTTGCGGTATGCTAAGAATCTGCGTTTCTGCAAAACACTTCAGTAGTGTTTACAGTGGAGTCGTTCTCCTTGAAAGCTCATTTTGCTTCTGTTTTCTGTTTCAAAGGCTTCTTGCCAAATTCAAAGAGAGAGAGAGAGAGAGGCGTTTCACTGGAAAGTCCTTGAGAACTTAAAGAATGCTGTGAGTCAGTGCGGAATCCACTTACTGATAAAGCCAGTAAGTGTATGTAGAACTTGCTTTAGGTAAAAAGTGTGTTAAGCATACTTTGATTAAACATAGCATGAGCGAGGGTATGCCTGTGTACAAACACGTGAAGGGCTCCTGAAATGGGTTCCTAGTCGTATGATTCGTCCTGCCTTAACCTCTTAGTGTTTGAGTTTTCTTACAGATTGCTGTTCTCCTGTCCTGGCTTATGACACCTTGGGTATCCGGATGACATCCCTCTCAGAGTCCATCAATACGTGCCTTTATGGGATCCGACTGTCGGAACTCGCGGCCAGGAATCTAGGTGCCTCGGACATTAAGCCTTAACATCAGCACACCAACGATAAGCCTTATAGAGTAATAGAAGTAACTCTTTCCAAGTCTTAACTTTCAATCTACCTCTTGTGTGAATTTCTATAAAGGAGCTTTTTGCTCTGCAGGGTAAATGGGATATTTATGGGTGTTTAAGATAGAGTGTTTTAAAGTAGTTGTAGAGATATGTTTCTACTCATGGCACTTTATATAGTTATTTCTTTGTGTGGACTTGTTCATAACAATAGAAGCCAACTCGTCATGGGGAGGGGAGAGATGTAGGGGTCGGCGTTCGGAAGATCTCGCGTTGTCACGGAAAGTTAGAGGGTTAGTCGCAGCCTTGTGATGTACCTGTAACCCCACCTCCCCTTGTTAGTATAAAAGGAATTAACTGCGCAATAAAAGCCGGAAGTTGGCGCTCACACTGTGTGTGTTATCTGTCTCTTTCCCTGGTCCGGGCCGAACAGTGATCTAATCGTGGCACCTTGATATGTAGCGAATCCTACAGAACACTTCCAAGGATGGGGCATCCACAACTTCTCTGGGCAACCTGTTCCAGTGTCTCACCACCCTCATCGTAACAAATAGCCTCCTTCTGTCCAGTCTAAGTCTATCCTCTTCCAGTTATAAACCACTGCTGCTTGTCCTGTCTCTACAGGCATTGGTAAAAAGTCTCTCCCCACCTTGCTTATAAGCCCCCCTTACATATTGAAAGGCTGCAGTAAGGTCTCCCCGGAGCCTGCTCTTCTCTAGGCTGAACAACCCCAGCTGTTGGGGTGGTTGTTTCTGTTCTGAGAAGTTTTTACCCCCAGCCTCTTAATTCATATTAATGTGAATTCTTTTCCAAAACCCATTCTGTGTGTTGCAGAGAACCACAGCTTCCTCTTGTCAACATTGCCTCAGAGACAGACGCAGCTACAAGTGAAGCCAAAGCAAATTCAGAAGAAGAAAGAAAACTCACCCAAATTGCCAGGGAAATAGAAGAACTCGCCAATAAGTGGACTTAGTACAATAGTTGAAGACTGTGGAAACACTTTGGCCTCCTGCTGTCAGCTCCAAACGGAGGGAAAGGAGAAGGGTCCCTCTTCTGCACCAGGAGGTGCTGGTCTGTTACGAAGCCAGTCAGAAAGGCATTCGCACTCTGTACAGCATCGTTTTCCATGCTCGTAGAGCCTTAGCTGGAACAAAAGCAAGAGAGGGTGATACAGATAGTCTCACGGCCCTTCGGATGGTGGGAAGCCCGAGTTGCGCAGCACCGAGCGGGCCTCCGACCAGCATGCAGCGCACCGGGCAGACCCCAGCTGTAGACCAGGTCACCCCATTTTGGTCATTAAAGCTCCTACTGGATTTTTCTTACAAGAAACCACTCTGTTCATTGCTTCTAGTGTCGAGCAGAGCACACCTTCCCCCGACAACTTCTTGCCGCTGCCCTTTTGGACAAAAGCAAGGCCACGCGGGTGGTGTGATCGCTGGTACTGAGCAGGAGTTGCCTGCAGGCTCCCCCGGTCCAACGAGCTGGCGGGTTCATCCTGCAGCCAATTCTCCCAACTCTTCCACCTTCTCCCCAGAAGCAGCACAGGGGAATGGGGAAGGGGGGTTGCGGTCAGTTCCTAACGCTTTGTCTCTGCCGCTCCTATCTCCTCACGCTCTTCCCCTACTCCAGCATGTGGTCCCTCCCACGGGACCCAGGCCTTCATCAAATGCTCCAAGGTGTACAGGGCACAAGTACACCCGTGTGCGTGTTGTAATACACGTGTACGCAGGCACAGGTACACCCGTGTGTGTTGTAATGTCTGTTTATACATGTGCACACCCTGACGTGCATACAGGCACAGGTACACCTGCTTGCCTGCTGTAACGTGTGTGTGCAGCCTAACGTGCACATGGGCACAAGTACACCCCTCTGCCTGTTGTAACGCCTGTTGTAACCCGCATATACACCCTGACACGTGCACAGGTGCAATGCATACATGTTGTAATGCCCATTTACATGTGTGTACACCCTGGCATGTGCACACAGGCATGAGTATGCCCATATGCATGTCGTAATACACGTGTGCACCCCGAAGTGTACACAGGCACAAGGACAGCTGTGTGCATGCTGTAATGTCTGTCATTTACACATGTGTACACATGTGTGCGTGGCACCATGTCAGAGCCTGCAGTATGTGTGTGTGCACTTACAGCCTGGTGTACGCATGTGTGCATACACGTACACACGTGACCCTGCATGTGCAGGTCTGTACCTGCCCCTACACACACGTCAGCGTCAGCTCCTGAAGCCACGTGCATGTGAACATGCGTGTGAACACGTGTGCGGTGTCCAGCACTGCCACGTGCGTGACATCACCACTGGCACGTGCCCTCCAGCCCAGTGCACATGCGTGTGCGTACGGACATGCCCACGACATGACCCCATGTGCGCACACCCCCACACGCCTCGTGTGTGTCGCCCCCTCCCTGCTCATGGGTGGGGGGCACTCACGTGGCAGTGGGGCGCAGGTGTGTGGGATGGGCTACCTACCAGCCGTGGCCTGCATCGGGGAGTGGGGGGAATGGACTGATGGTTACTGGGACGCACTGGGGCCCCCCTCCCCCTGCCCCCCATTCCCATACTGGGACCAGGAGAGCAGGAACCCAGTATGAACTGCAGGTGCTGCTCCCAGTGCCCCCAGTATGACTAGTACTGGTCCTCCCAGCTCCCAAGATGGCCATCACTCACGCTCCCAGTATCCCCAATATGACCAGTGCCTGCCATTCCCAGCTCCCAGTACTGCCATTACCTGCCACTTCCATTCCCAGTGCTCCCAGTATGACCAGTACCTGCCACTCCCAGCTCCCAGTACAACCATTAGCTGCCACTCACACTCCCACTACCTGCCACTCCCAGCTCCCAGTACAACCATTAGCTGCCACTCACACTCCCAGTACCTGCTGTTCCCAGCTCCCACTACAGCCAACACCTCTCCCTCCCAGTAGACCCATTACCCCTCGCTCCCAGTACACCCAGTTCTCCCAATAACTGTCCCTCTCTGCTCCCAGTACTCCCTCTCCACTCTGGCTCCCATTTCCCAGTAGCTCCCAGTAGCTCCCAGTAAGACCACTACCCATCATTCCTCAGACCCAGTATACTGACAACTGTCACTCCCAGTACACCTTGTATCTCTCACTCTTAGCCCCAGTAACACAATTACCCGCCATTCACCACTCCAAGTATAGCCTTTACACAGGTCTCCCAGTTCCCAGTACGCCCAGTCCACAACACTCCCAGCTCCGAGTATACCCAGCAGCTCTCATTCCCAGCTCCCAGTAAGACCAGTAACTGTCATTCCTGGCTCCCAGTAAGACCTGGCATTCCCAGTACGTCCCGTATAGCCTTTATGCAGTGCTCAGCCCTTACACTGCACTCCTGCCTCCCAGTACAGCCCTTACCTGGCACCCCCAGCTCCCAGTACTCCCAGTATAGCCCTTAACTGGCACTCTGGGCTCCTAGTGGAGCCTTCACCCGCCACTCCCAACTCCCAGTATGGCCAGTCCCTGCCCTCCCAGTGCTCCCATACCTGACTTACCAGGGCGCCGCACCCAGCCCAGCCCAGAGCACCCAGCCCAGACCTGGGAGAGGGGGACGCAGGCATCCGGGCACCCGAGGCACCCCCACCCCAGGGGAACCCAGGCATCTGGGGATGGGTGCTGACACAAGAGCTGGGGATGAAACAGCCCAGGGCAGGTGGGGAGCTGAGCCCTCGAGAACTCTCTGCACCCCAGGGTGGGGGTGCAGGGACAGACCCTCCCTTTCCCATCTGGTCCCATCCCCCCCATCAGTGTCACCCACTCAGGAGGGACCCGACCCAAACCCGACCCTCATGCACCCCCAAACCACAGCCCCTCCCAATGCCCCAAATCCCCCCTAGGCCCCCCCAGACACTCCAACAGCCCCAGCACCCCCAAATTTAACCCATGTCCCCCCAGACACCCCAACATCCCCCAATCCCCTCCATGCCCCAACACCCCCAAATCCCACCCATGCCCCCCATACTGATCACCCTAAATTCAACTTCCTAACCCCCCACTATCCCCCAGACCTTACAGCCCCACGAAACCCTGTCTGTTCCCCCCCCATGGAAATGGGGGGGCAATGGGAACGGGGCAATGGGAACGGGGCAATGGGAACGGGGCAATGGGGGCATCTCCACAAGGGATCCTGATTGGCTGTTCCCCTCCCTCCACATGAAGTGCTCCCCCTCCAGATTTGGGGGGTCACCCCCCAAATGGGGGGACACGTCCCCACGAGGGGAAACTGAGGCACGGGGAGGGGTGTCTCACACAACATGGCTGCCTACGCCCCAGCTGTGCTGGTCCTTTAAGACCCAGGTGTGTTGAGAGCCCCCTCCCCTCCCCCCCACTTTGGCTGGAAAAAGACGATTTAGGGGGCTGCTCAAGGGCCACCCATGGGGGGAGTTATCCCCAAACTGACACCCCCCCCCAGATGTATCCCACTCCCTCCCAAAAAGCACAAGAGCTGCTCCCCAGAGTGGGGGGACCCTGTCTGCACCCCCAGAACTGCAGCCAGGACAACCCCCCCAATTAAGGCAGCACCCCATTGCCTCAGCCTGGACCCCCCCACTACCTCATCCCAGAGCCCCCCCATTTAACCCTCCCCCCATTTACCCCAGCACAGACTCCCCTCATTCACCTCACCCAAGATGATTCATATCAGGGGGGTCAGCCTCCCCCCCATTTACCCCAGAAGGTTCAGGGGACACCCCCCTCCTCGTTATCTCATCCCAGACACCCCCTAATTTACCTCACGGGGGGCAGACACCCCCCCGTTTCCCTCAGCCCGACATAGCCTCCTGCCCCAACCCACCTCAGACACCCCTGGTGCCTAGTTGTCCTCCCTCCAGCATCCAGGCCTCAGCCCAGGGGTCACCCCCAGCTCCCCCCCATCCAAGAAACACTTTACAGGCATTCAGGAGTCAGCAGGATACAAGCAAATACAGAATTCCTTCCTTGCATTACTTAGATCCTCATGGGTTCTCCTCTACAGTATTACTGTCCACAGCTCATATTCTATCACGCCCTGTGTTTTATGTGTGTTTTGTGTGACTAGGTGAACAAGACCTACCTGCTGCTTAAATCAGGAACTGTGCTGGTCAAGGCTAAGCAACATTCTCCCAGAAAGCCTGGGCAATATTTCCCATTTGGTTACACAGAGAAGAGGACCATTTGTCCTCACAGGCACTGCTTGTTTTACTTTCTTTAGGCAGAAAAAAGAAATAAGACCTTACTGTTTCTCTTATCCTAAAGTAAATGCTCATATATTTGGTCAGAAAGAGCGTGCACTAGATTCACTGACTTGATTCACTATAGCTCCTTTAAAATAAAATAGGACCTCATGCCAGTTGTGCAGGCAGAGACGATTACAGCTGCATTACAGATAGACAATTGAGGTCAGACAAATCACAGTCCACCTCTGCTCTGTCCAGGTTGGCTCAAGACCGTGAATTTACATCTCCCTCACCTCCAAAACAGCTCCCGTAACCCCCAGAAGAAGGGAAATGACAGATTCGCCTGTTAAAGCTCTTCCACTTCCTATGAGCAATGACACCAGTCACTGGACCAGAGAAAGAGAGCCAGTCCCCACCCACAGCCCGCAGCTCCTGAAGGTCATCTAAGGAGATCTGCAGATTCCAGCGTTACCTCTCCTGAATCACAAATGCCGAGGGATTTATGCCACACAGAGGAGCTCCAACGGGATCTACTGGCTGCGCTGGGCCCGTTGACCCAACTGGGAGGGACCATTCAAAAACTGCCACAGGGACCCAGACATTCCAGAGCATGCCGGGGGGGGGGTGGGGGGAGCTGGGCTGTGCAAATGACGGACCCCCCAACAGCTGCTTCCACCCCACTGCCATCCACCAGACCTCACAGCGCTGGTCGCCTTCCAGACCCCACCGCACCAACTGCTACAACACACCAAACCTTCGCAGGTTAATAGCTTTTTTTTTTTCTTCAAACTTTAACAAAATATATATCATAACATCAAACTATATACATCAAACGAGGTTAACTCGGTGAGAAAGACAAAGGGTGAGATAAGGTGCGGCCCGAGAGAAAAAGAGAAAGAGCAAGATAAGGTGCTGGCCGCAGAGAAGAAACAGAGAGGAAAGAAAAGGATAGAGGTAGAAGGCGCGTGAGGTAGATGCGTACAGCTTAAGCGACTTGGTTTCCTAAGGCCCATTCTATATTGGTATAAAAAAAATATGTAAATGCTCATTAAAAACCAAACAAAAATATTACACGATGGTTATACTCATGAAAAACATTCTTTCTAAGTACAACATTTCTAAGTTCAACAACAACATCTTAGTTATCTAAATTATCTTAACATATCTAAATCTAATTAACAACATCTTATCTTATAAAACCAAAAACGTGTCCCAGGTCGCATTACTTCTTCACGGCTCTGGGGAATTAGGTAAGGAAGGCGATCGCCCACAATGGCAATCACAGGATAAACAGACATAAATCACCAAAATTATTACAAGGACAGTTAAGAAAACAAGTGCCCCAAAATAAAGCGTTAACAAAGTCATAAGCATTTTGCCTTTTCTTTTGCAATTTTTCCCTTCAACAACACAGTGCACAGATGTTTTTATTTGGCAAAGCTGGTGGCTAGGCCCTCGTGGAGCTGGTGGCTGCGCCTGGTCCGCTGGGATCGGGGGCTGGATACGCAGCAAGAAAATGGATTTCCACGCCTCCAGTCCGGACCATCCGATGCAGCCTCTTACACCTGGTCAGACATATTAGACCACAAAGGGTGGTTCTGAGACAGAAAACGCAACACAAACCACCAGAACAGTAAAAAAAAAAACCCAAACAGAAGAAACATACGTAAACCAAAGGTGCCTCTCCAAACCCTGAAAAGACCAGCAACATAAAGAAAGAATTGGGGAAAAAAAACCCCAAAAAAAAAAAAAAAAACAGCCAGAAGACAAGACAAGACAAGGCAAGGCAAAATTAACATAACTCCAAGAACCCAGGGCCAACAAACCCACGGCCAGTCTGTAACAGTAACATGCTTTAATCCTAACTCGCCTAAACTCTGGCATCCTGTCCTCTGGCCATCCCACTGCCCTAGCACACTGTAACACTCGCAGGCCATAACCCGAGCACGTCGCAGCCCTAAGATATCAAAAAATGGAACACAAACTCTTCCTGCCTTTCTCCTCTCACCCTTCCCCTCCGTCCCTCTCTCCTGCTCCCTGTCCCACCTCTGTCCGCCGCTCTGTCCCCCCTTCACCTCCTCTTTCTCTTTCGCTCTTTCTCTCTTTCTTCTCCTCCTCCTCCTCCTCGTCCTCGCCCTCGCCCTCGTCCTCCCCCAGGCAGGCGGCCATGAGGCCTGCGGGGGCCGGGGCCGGGCCGGGGCCGGTGTCCCTGCAGGGTCAGGCAGCAGGAAGGAGCGCCCCGGGGCATGCTGGGAGCTGTAGTCCTGGGGCACGGGGCTGCCGGGGGCCCTGGTGGTTCCCGGGGCATGCTGGGAGCTGTAGTCCTGGGGCACGGGGCTGCCGGGGGCCCTGGTGGTTCCCGGGGCATGCTGGGAGCTGTAGTCCTGGGGCACGGGGCTGCCGGGCGGCCATGTTGGTCTCTGCAGTCTCTGCTCCAGCTGCGGCCCGGCTGAGGTGAGGGCTGGGGCTGCCCGTGAGGCGAGCGAGGCCCTTGGGCGGGCGTGGGGGTGTGGGAGCCGGGCCCGGCTGAGGGAAGGAGAGAAGGGGCAGGGTGAGGGGGGTCGCAGTCCTGGGTTTGTGGGTTTCACACAGCCTCCCTCTTCAGAAAACACAGCCTCTGTGTGGGTCAGCGGTCCCTGCAGAGCTTTAGTATTTGTAGCCGTTTTTATAAATACACAGCGGGCTCACACGGTGCTGTGCTTCTTGTAAACTGCATCGCTTTTATCCCGGCTACAGCCTGGAGGGAGCAAGTGCCAGCTGATAGATCAAGATGGAGATGAAAGATGGAGATGCTACTGAGGGCATGGGAAGGTATTGGCTTCTTCCTCCCTGCAGTCAGCACCGGTCCTTACTGGGTAGCCTCCCACAGCAGCCAGTGCTGTGCTCCCCTCTCAGTTGTTAGGCAAACACCTGCAGCAGGAAAGTGTGGCATGTTCCTCTGATTCATGCATTCTCCACCTTGCACAGCAACGCGCTTGAAATACTGAAATGTGCTCTTTTAATTGCTGCTAACATTCAAAAACCTTGTCTTGGTCTGGTCAGCAAGGTATTTGGAAAACATCACGGTTGCATTTTGAGAACAAAATAGGTTCCCTTCCTTCCCCCTTCCCCCGAAACCGTGCAGGATCCAGACCTTCTCCCTCTACCCCCCTTATGTGTAGCCTGGCTTTGTTCATTTTGCTGCCTCATACCAAGAATACAGCAAACAACTGAGATGTGTGCTGTGTGCTGCAGGCCAAAGAGCATTTTAAACGTCCCCAGTTTATTTCATGCAGCTGTGCAGCATGGTACATTTTGGAAGGCACACTGGGTTGATGCATCAGAAGTTGCTGAAAATGAGGTGATACTGGTAGTGGTTTGTTTTCAGTGCCTGGTTTGGGAAAGAATATCCTCAACTAGTCTAAGGTACAGATCTCTTAGAGGAAAAGGAGTGCAAGGTAAGGAGCATCATGCTGCATTTATTGCTAAACGTCTGCTTTCATTTCATTCAAACTAGAAAGTAAACAAAGATTGGACCTGCCAAAGAGTTTGCTTCCCAGAGTGAGCATTCAAGCACTGGGGAGCAGTTTGCAGGATCAGAACTTCAGCCTGCTCTGGGTGATAAACCCTCAGGAGAGGAAAGAGAACCCCCACTTTTTTAAATGCAGCTCTACTTATCTTAATAGTTCTTCTTGTTAGATCGTGTTGGCGGTCAGACTCTAAGCACGTGACTAAACTGTCCAAAAAAATCAAGATATTTAAGGATTATTTGCTGTATTAAATGCTCTTACAAGCAGTGCACTCTATTGCCCTGTGGCTAGTATAACGTCATGACTGGCAGTTTTCCTTTTTTAGTACAAAGACGCATGTATGAAGGCAAATCGAGGGTACAAGTGGTGCCCCACAGCAAACCAGCCTGCCAAACCCCGGCATCCACTGTTACAAACAGGAAGAAGCTATGGGCCTTTGCTTCGAACTCTGCGAAGGCTTTACCAAGCCCGAGGAAAGTGACAAGAAGTGACGAAATGCCACAGCATAACTTCGGGATGGCAGGTGAGATTTCCATCCATGTTCCTCAAACGTAGCAGCCTTGTTTTGTTTGCGGACGCGGTGTTGGAATCGAACTGCAAGACCAGTTTCCTTTACTGCACCTGGTACTGTAGTGCAAATACCTTTTATGTCTCAAATTGAGTTGCCAAGACTCTAGTTAAACCTCTGCATGACAGCCTCAAATTTTCCTAAGTGCATGATTGCTTTCAAGATTCGCGTCCAGACATGCGACATATCATAAGCTGTAGAGTAATAGGGTTATTCCATGCGGGACCCGGATGACTGGACACCAATATGATGATTAATGTCACCAGTTTATTAAGCCTAGCTGATCATTCTTATACAATTCTCTAAGTTCCTTAGAAGCTTTGATTGGCTGCTGCATGCAAGCATTTGGTGTCCACACGCACAAGCATAAAATGTGATTGGTTATATCGAAACTGTACACGCGCATAAACGTAGGACATAATTGGCTATATTAACTAGAGCATGCGAAACTTGTCTCAGTCTAATTGGTCAAGATAAACTGGCGAATTGAGGTTGTTTGTGCCAAGTTCCCTTTATCGTGGAATGCGCACCTGTGTTTTTCTAATTGGGATCTTTCTTTTCCCGTCTTCTTGTTTATTCTGTTCAAGGCCTTCTAAAGGCGTCTGGAATGCTCTTGCGACCGTGAGCTACTTTCAGGCCCAGTAACTAAGTTCCATATAATTGAACCCTACATAAGCCATACCCCATCTGGGGTCCAGATTTGATTGATGTTTAGTTCAGGCTTATCTGCTGTTAGAGATTTCCATAGTCAAAGAGGGAAATGCTGATTGTGTGCGTTCTTCTTCTCTTTCATAGAGTGTTGTACTACGTTTAGTCATTTGCTGTTGACAGAAATACTTTCTGGTTGTCTGCGAAGTTGGAGGTACGGCAGGACAGGGACTCGGCAGCTGGGGTTCAGAGACGGCACCGGGGGCTCCCCTCTCCCGCCTGGAACGGAGCCGGCAGGGACGCCGCAGGGTCCTAAGGTCTCCCGCCTTCCATCCCCGGGGCGGCAAGCCTGGTGGCGGAAGGGGGGAGCAGGGGCAGCCAGGCTCCGCGCGAACTGCGTGGCAAGGGGGGAGGGAGCTGCAGGGGGGGTGGGGTGTGGGTGTGTGTGTGTGTGTGCAGTGGCGGGCCCGGGGGTGGGGATGGGGGGTGTCGTGCTCCGGTGCCTGTTTCGGAGGGGGGGTGCGCGCGTGCGCGTTTTGAGCGCCCGACTGTGAGCGGAGCAGCGGGTGGAGGGTTTGGGCTGGGGGACCGGTTGCGGGGGGGTGCGCGTGTGTGCAGGCACGTGGGAGTGGGCGCGGTGGCGGGCGGGAGGTTTGGGTTTGGGGGGGCAGTGCGAGGCGGCGGGCGGGTGGTTTGGGCTGGATGGTGGTGGGGCCTGTTCGGGGGTGCGCGCGCACGTGAGCGCATGTGGGTGAGTGCGGCAGCCGGCGGAGGGTTGGGCCGGCAGCCCTGTTTGGGGGAGGGATGCGCATGCACAAGGGCGGGTGAGTGGGTGCAGCAGCGAGCGGTGGGCGTTTGGGCCGGGGACCTGTTTTGGCGGGGTGCGGGTGCGCACGCAGAGGGAAATGAGAAAGATTTGTAACGGTGTCGCTAACGCCACTTTCTCTGTTACAGCCCGCGTGGTCGGCTGCGTCGACGTCCGGCCTGCGCCCGTGCCTGCCTACGG